>NC_054383.1:48892072-48987072 GCF_017654675.1 Xenopus laevis | reverse complement strand
GTAGTACGATCGTACTTCGAATCATACGATTCGAACGATTTTATCGTACGATTTTCCTTCGAATGCCAAAAACTTCGAAAATTGCTCTGGAAGGTCCCCATAGGCTAACATAGCACTTCGGCTGGTTTAAGTTGCTGAAGTATTGAAGTTGAAGTTTTTTTAAAGAGACAGTACTTCGATTATCGAATGGTCGAATGGTCGAATAATTTTTACTTCGAATCGAAGTCAAAGTAAATTCGAAGTCGTAGTATCCTATTCAATGGTCGAAATATTCAAAAACTTACTTCGAAATTCAAACTTTTTGCACTTCGAAAATTCACTCGAACCTTAGTAAATCTGTCCCTTAGACTACTTTTAATCTTCAAAGTTTTATATTAGAGTTCTTTTGTGGTTTTTGTACTTGCTAAATCTCCAATTTTTTGTGTTTTATGGAAAAAATTTTTAAAAAACATGATTTGTGAAAAAATAAAGAATCTGAATCAGCCCCATAATGTGCAGCTTTTCTACCCAACTTCTTTGTTTTAGATAATAGAAACTGGAGTCTGACCAACACATGTTTTTAGTTACTTGAAAGACAGATAATTATGTTTTCTCATTCAACTGAATTTGGCCCATACACAGATTTGCAAAGAATAATTCCATGCTAGGAGGACAAAAAAACTGAGTCAATGAGTGACATAAGCAAGCACTTAGAAACTTTAATGTACAGTGCAGACAAAACAGCACTTAATAAACACGTACACATTTCTCACTGTCATTGGTCTAAACATCTAAACTTGTAATGACATCATCAGGGGACATGCTACACCACGCCACACCCATCTAGACATAATAATAATGTAATAATAATAAGGCACCACTACATCAGGAATGTGGTTGAGCAGCTGTTTCCTACAGAGAAAACAACAATAAATTGACTGATATTTGAGAACAGTAATCTCTACTCTGAAGCCAGTGTGACAGCTGCAAATACTGTAAATAGTTCAGAAACGCACATGCTTTGTAATACTGTACAAAGCAGAAAAAGCAAAAGTTCAAGTGCAGAATGTTAATAGGAAATTTAACATAAAAATGATTCAGTTAGTATTGTTTGTATTTCTTCATGTCAGAGTGCCCAGTCAATACCTTAGTATCTGTCCAGATGGAGTAGATATTGGTATACAATACGATCAGTCATGTATTTTGCATTTTTTTTTCAGCCCTAATTATCTATCCTGCCACCTTCCCCCTTAAGGGCATTTGTGCCCTTTTCTGCAAATCAGGGCTGGAAACTACCCAGATTCTCAGTTTATTTTCAGTTCTTCAGTCTCTGGAAGGAGATATCATATAATGAGTAGCTTCATTATACACATGTTGCAGGATTCTGATTTGTGGTATAGTTTTCAACATGATCTATCAGTTACCATTTAGACCGAGCAGCTGCTGTAACTCTTTAAATACACACACACAATGTATATATATATATATATATATATATATATATATATATATATATATATATATATATATATATATATATATATATATATATATATATATTTATTTATTTATTTATATATATTTATTTATATATATTTATATACAAAGTATATACACACCACAGTGAAATCTGCCGGGACTCACGTATATGAGAAAGTAGGATGTCTGGATACAGTGCAATGTAATAGTAACAGATTCAACAAGCAAAAAAGGTCTGCTTATTCTTATGGGACCTGTTATCCAGAATGCTTGGGACTTGGAGTTCTCTGAACAACAGATCTTTCTCTAATTTGGATCTTCATACTGTAAGTCTACTAGAAAATAATTTGAACATAAGTAAATAAGTTAATAAGGCTGGTTTTGCCTCCAATAAGGATTAATTATGTCTTAGTTTGGATCAAGTACAAGGTTTTATTATTACAGATAAAAAAAGAAATAATCTTTCAAAATCTGAATTATTTGGATATAGTGGAGTCTATGGGAGAAAAACGTCCTATAATTCAGAGCTTTTTGGATAACAGGTTTCCGGATAACAGATCCCATACCCGTGTATATATATATATATATATATATATATATATATATATATATATATATATATATATATATATATATATATATATATATATATATATATATATATATGTATATATATATATATTTATATATATATATATATATATTTATATATATATATATATATATATATGGGTAATAACCTTTAACCTTTAGGTTAACTTTTATTATTCTATAGAATGGCTAATTCGAGGCAACTTTTCAATTGGTCTTCATTGTTTATTTTTAATAGTTTTTGAATTATTTACCTTTTTTGACTCCTTACTGCTTTCAAATGAGGGTCACTGAATCCTAAATCTAAAACCAATGCTCTGTAAAGCTAAAAATTTTACAAATTGATACAGCTACTTTTTTATTAATCATCTTTCTATTCAGGCCCTTTTCTATTCATATCCCAGTCTCTTATTCAAATCAATGCATGGTTACTAGACCAATTTGGACCCTAGCAACCAGATTGCTGAAACTGCAAACTGGAGAGCTGCTGACTAAAAAGTAGAACAAATAACTCAAAAAACACTAGTAAAAAAAATGAAAACCAGTTGCAAATTGTCTCAGAATATCACTCTCTATATCAAACTAAAACTTAAATCAAAGGTGAAAACCCCCTTTAAAGGGGTGGTTCACCTTTCTATTAACCTTTAGTATGTCATAGAATGACTCGTTCTGAGTAACCTTTGAATTGGTTGTAATTACTTATTTTTTATCGTCTTTTAATTATTTGTCTTTTTCTTCTGACTCTTTCCAGCTTTCAAATGGGGTCACTGACCCATCGAAAAACAAATGCTATGTTAGACTACAAATTGAATTTTATTGCTACTTTTTACTTGTCTTTCTATTCAAGCCATCTCCTATTCATTTTCTAGTCTCTTATTCAAATCAATGCATGGTTGCTAGAATAATTTGCACCCTGACAACCAGATTGCTGAAAATGCTGGAGAGGTGCTGGATAAAAATTGAAATAGCTCAAAAACTACAAATAATAAAAAATGAAAACCAATTGCAAATTGTCTCTCTCTACACCATGCTAAAAGTTAACTTAAAGGTGAACAACCTCTTTAAGTCAGAAATATATTTGCAATTGCAAAGCGTACATACTGTACAGCATCAGAAGACACCTCTTTTATCCAATAATAATACTTATCCATACTGTCTTGACTGCTTGTCAGTTATAAACAGCAATGTTTATTTCAAAGAGAGCTATCAAAATATATTAAAAATTGCTTCTTTTTACCTTTATGTGTGTGAATTTTATATCAGTTTATATCAATTGTTCTTTCTTCAATTACTTTTTATAAATTCAAATGTAAATACTTTTATTGCATTTGCAGTTACTAAAATGTCTTTTAAAGTCAACAGACTTAAGGGACTAATTCCTAGTCTAAAAATATCACAAGCAGCTTCTGTAATGATTATGAGTAAGGACCTTTATTTGCTCTTTCATAGAGGAAAAGTCAGATTTTATGATAATTTCAAAACAAAGCACTTGCTGTCATGGTATTTTTCTAGGTTAAAAATAGAATAAATATGTCTGTTTTTGTGCTGTTCAGGCTACTGTTGGTGGGTGGAGTATGCTCGCCTTTACTGAGTCATAAAACTAAGAAAGAATGCTTGAATCAAAGATGTTTTTAAGGAGTAATGAAGGTCATTGTGATGAATACAATAGACTGGTGTTAAGCTCTGCATAGCTCTAAACTCAGAAAAGCCAAACATCCCATCTCAAACCATAAGCACTGTAGACAATGTGTTTATTTGGATTGCTGAAGCGATTTTGTTTGATATTACCTTATAGTATTAGGGACAACATTTTTATTTATATGAAAAAACTGGGGGAAACGTACAATAAAGATTGAAATGATAAGGCATCCGACTTTTTTTTTAGTTCAAAAGAACAGAATCAAGAGTTATCTTTTATGGGTGCATCAAATACTAATGTACCAACTAAAGCAAGTACCTTACTCTCATATGTAATAAAGCCATAAAGCAAATGCTACCTGCTGATTGGTTAATATAGGCAATTCGACGTGTCACAAACAATAGAATGCTGGGATGCAAAACAGAATCTGCAAAAAGAATCAAGAACACCTTCATACAAGGCAGGAAATACAGGTATATGGGTCCATTATCCAGAAACCCTCTATCCAGAAAGCTCAGCGTTACGGGAAGTCATCTCCCATAGACTCCATTATAATTAAATAAATGATTTCCTTTTTCTCTGTAATAATAAAACAGTGCCTTGTATTTGATCCAGACTAAGATTAATTCTTATTAGAGGCAAAACAATCTTATTGGGTTTATTAATGCTTAAATTATTTATAAGTAGACTTAAATTATGGAGATCCAAATTACTAAAAGATCCCTAATCTGGAAAACCCCAGGCCCCATGCATTCTAGATAACAGGTTCCATACCTGTACCAGAAATACACTTACCTCTAAATATCATTCAAATAAAAATAGAAAATGACCAAAAACATGGCTTTGTGTGAATGTAAAGCACTAAATTCAAACTCACTAGGTAAGCAAGAAACTTGGAAATGACTTATCAAACTTTATACTTCATTTGCTGCTGTCAACTTTTTTACAATATCGCCAGTCAGTCACGGCTGGCAGAAGATGGCTTAGAATTGTAGTTCGTAGTGGCTAAAGGGCTTTAAGCATGACAGCCTGCAACTTAAGTTAAAGTAGCAAACATCAATAACTGTAAAACAATCATGGAACAGAGCTACTAGTTGCCAAAACAGCATTCCATTTATAAGCAGCACAGTAATTTAGTCTGCCATAGTAGGTCTTACTGGTATCTGGCTTAAATTATTCACATTCCAGTAGTTGGAGTTTAGAACAATAACTGTTTTTCCCCTACACCCACAGTATATGGCAATGAGAAAAAAATCTCTTTGTGGAAAACCACAGCAAACAAAATATTTTTTCCCGTCTGCAGCACCTTCTCCACCATTAGAACAAGAAATCTTGTTCTTGCAGCAGATGTAAGGACTGTCAGGTGGGGATCATTCAATAATGTTTTTTTCTTGTGCTATAGAGCTTAACTTATAGTATGTTAACAAGAACAAGGCTCAGATCAATACATTATTTATATAATGTTTTACATTTATATATGTTGTTACTATTTAAGGTTTGATAAAATAAAATTTCTTTATGCAGAACACATGAAATTGCAGTAATAATTGTTACATCATGTTGTTAAACATTTTCTTCATCTTCGAAATAAATGCATTATTATTTTCATTAGAGAAGTACATAGCAAACAATACACAAATTATATTATGATGACAGAGATATTTATGTATATGGGGGGGAAGAAATGGTAGTACAATAGTCACTGGTCCTGCTACCTAAACAGTGGTTTGAAAAGAACCCTGGAAAAGGTACAGAAAGATCATTAAAAGAAAGATCAATACAACTGATTCAAATAACAATAAAACCAGCTTCAAAATTATTCTATCATCTATTTATTTATCTATTCTAGGGCAATTTACTTAAGCAACCATAAATCATGAACATGTTTTATATATTACATTTTATAATTGGAAAAAAAAATTCTTAAAACTGTTTATCTAAACCAAAGCTACAAATAACATTTCTGACATTTTGCCTTTTGTAAAGGCAAACAATATTTAGAATAATTTAAAGTTGTAATCATTAATGTTAAGGTTTGAAAGCATAGGTCTGCCAATAAATGTTTTCAGAACTGAGTTTCTTTTTTACCCAAAAAACATATCATTATATATTAACGGCATAAATATATATGAAAACACAGAAGTTGATTAATTTCCTGGCTGGCCAAGCTAAGTGACACCTTCAGCATCACATGATAAGCTAGATCATGGTGTGCTCATTAGTCTCTGCATGACTAATCTTCTCCTCTTCTCTACAAATGACAGAATTTGTGATCCTGATGTCATTTAATTTCCCCCTCAGAGACACAAGAACAAATGCAGCTAAGACACAAACCAAGTTTCTATTTATTTCTACTTTAATGCAAAAGGCTCAATTTTTTTCTTTGAAAGTAGCACCACCGACCCAGGCCTGCTCTCTGATCCCATCTCAGCCTTTCGTTGCTCCTCCCCTGCCCTACCCAGATAGCAGCTGCAAGTAGCTGCATGTAGTTGTACACGGCACACTGGAAGAGGCAAGGAGAGGTGTAGACCTGTGGCGACTGTGGTGGGAGGTCCTGAAGTGACAGCTCTGGTGGGTCCCTGTTGCCCCATTCCGACACTGGATTCACCAACTCCAAATCTTTACAGATCCCTTCTCTGTGTTCAATTTACTTATCACATAATGATTCTCATTGATTCTGAAGTCCCTCATATGACATCCATAATAAATATATGAAGGTAGCAAAGTAATTTGGAGGTTGGATATCATATTAATAACTAAGCAAACAAGCTGCAATTAGTTTGCAAAAGTGCTGTCCATGGGGCCCATTTACTAAGGGTCGAAGTGAATTTTTGAATCCAAAAACGTCGAATTTCAAAGTAATTTTTGGGTACTTCGATCATTGAATAGGCCAAAATTAGATTTGAATTGAAAATACTTCACAAATTCGACCATTTGAAAATCGAAGTACTGTCTCTTTAAAAAAAACTTAGACTTTGACACTTCGCCACTTTAAACCTGCTGAATTACTGTTTAGCCTATGGGGGACCTCCTAGAACCTCTCTGAGTCTTTGGCTAAGTTTTTAGAAGTCAATGTTTTTTTTTTATACGATCCTTCGAATCGTTCGTTTCGCAGGACTAAATTTTTACTATTTGATTGCTTAATTATACATTTTACACTGGTGTCTAATAAAAGGGCAGCCAAGTTTGGGAGTTTTACTTTAAAAAGCAGCTAGTAAGTTGCAGGTAAAACTTAGTACCTTTGTAAAATGTATAATTAAGCAATCGAATTCTTAATGAATCAGATAAAAATTGAGCGTAGGACTGGCCAGATATGGATGACTTTGACGTAGTTGGCCAGCTTATATATATTGCAATATATGGTATTTATGGGTAATAACCTTTAACCTTTAGGTTAACTTTTAGTATTCTATAGAATGGCTAATTTTCCAATGAGTATCCGCACTCCAAGGCCAATTTAAGTAAAAAGAGGGGTGCAAGGTTATCTTATATACACCAATAGTTTCCAGACCAGCACTCCCTTTAGTGAAAATTTCACTAAAGGGAGAGCTCGTCTGGAAACTATTGATGTATATGTGTATATATATATATATATATATATATATATATATATATATATATATATATATATATATATATATATATTTCTGTACAAAATGGAGTGGAGCTCACCCTTAGTCCATGACTTAGTCCACAGGTTAAAAGACCTAACCAAATTCAATCGACATGTGAAATCCTAAATGATCTGCAAAGAATGCTAAGTTGTGTGCCCATATATCTTTGTCCCAATCCCTTTTAACCTGTAACTAATCTTTGTGAGATGATGCATGTTTTGAAATATACTAAATGCTGTTTAACTTACTAAAGTGAATTGATCTGTAACATAAGGGTACTGATTTGCATAATGATGAGAGGTGTGTACTACCTATGCTTTAAATGAGGTTGTGATGTCATAGCAATCATTTATGCTTGAGAAAGAAGCGGGAGCTTCGAAACGTTGCATGTTTGCTGTTACCTGTTGGTAAAGAACTTTTTTAATTGCACAAAGTTGTCTTGACTTTTTTGTTGGTTATATATATATATATATATATATATATATATATTGTTTCCAGTTTAGGAATGGTACTTTTTTGCTAATAAAAAAAATGGTGACTGCTATAGTGTGTGTCACTGAAATGGTTAAACCCTGGGTTATGTTTGATGAACTCAAACTCATTTTTCCTGGCACCATATCAATCTGCATACCAAATATAATGGATGACTGAATGGACAATGGAAATTCAACAGCCATCCACAAACTATCTGCTGTTCCTTAAGACAAATGAAGCCTTGACAACTCTCTACAATAAAGAGAAAAAACAAGGACTCATTTATCAAGGGTTGAAGTGAAATCGAGGGATTTTTTGAAGTTAAAAAATTCGAAGTAATTTTTGGATACTTCGACCATCCAATAGGCTACTATGACTTCGACCTTCGATTCGAAGTAAAATCGTTCGACTATTCGACACTCAAAGTACTGTCTCTTTAAAAAAACTTTGACTTCAATACTTCGCCAACTTAAACCTGAGAAGTGCTATGTTAGCCTATGGGGACCTTCCAGAGCATAGTTTTTTTGTATTCGAAGGAAAATCGTACGATTCGAAGTAAGATCGGAGTACGATTGTACTACGATCGGAGTACGATCGTACTACGATCGAAGTACGATCGTACGATGCAAAAAATCCTACAAATTCGACTTCGAATTTCGTAGTATTCAATTCGATGTTCGAATTTCTAAGTATTTTCCCCTTTGAAATTCGATCCTTGATAAATCTGCCCCTAAAGGAGATTCATGAATGTCTGGGGCCTATGAAATCCACTGTCTGTCACATCCTCTTTTTGCTACTTTCACGTCAGTATGGGCTTAATTGCTTTATTTATGCATTATGTTTTGGAAGTTAAAGCAAAGTTTTATGACAATGTTTTGTATGATGTGTATTCTTTAATGTCAGGTGTAGTTCTTTTCTCAACTGCAAATGTCCGTGATAAACTTTATAATGTAGCTTTTGTCCTTCCAGAATATTAAATTGGATGCATTCAAGGCTTATGAACTGTTTCTGAAGCGTTTTAAGGGCTATAGCACATATAATGTGTTGGGCAGTTCTGACAGCCCGTGTTTTCTACCCTATTGAAAATGCAGCATTATAACTCGCTTCACACTGTCAAAAGGAAGACAGCTTGTGGTTTTACAGCAGATGCATTTTAAGTAAAGAAAAATGTGACTGCAAATACTACAAATACTGTAACCTACTTTGTTTATCATTTGTTTATCATTAGCCTTGTAGGTGATAAAAAAAAACAGTTTTAGAAGATCTTTATCAGAATATGGCGTTCCTGTTATTTCTGCCCACACTTCACAGTTTGATTCTCTGCCTCTAATAGGCCTGATAATCGTTCAATAGTGTTATAAAGAGTTTCTTCAATCACATAGAATAGCTGGCACCTTGACATCTATACTGATAAATTTCTACTGGCCGTACTCCACACAGAGGCAACATTTGCAGAATCTGCACACTCTGGTAAACTATTGATGTGACAGCCTGAGGGATGATTAAGATTGAGAAAGATAATTCTCTCTGTAGAAAACTGAGATTACATCTTCTTTTTAAATGATCAAGTGTTCACAACAATTTGATATTAAATGCTGCAGGGTGAATAAACAAAACAAAAATCTGATGTAATCCCAATATTCAGTTTGAAACAAAAGTGGATTTAAATAGGCTGGATTGAGTCTGCGTTACTGTGAAAGCATTCAGCTCACTCTTTTTTTCCCTCATTGGTCATTGATGGATACAATACAATGATCCATGACCTTTATCCCTCTCAGCAACAACAAAGCAAAGGATTAATGCTTTCTTTGTCCCGATGTTTGGGCCATAGCAGGCTGGGTTTTCCATAATAATCTAAAATAATGGGAAGTGAGTGGGGGAAGTGGAAGGAAGGGAATGTTTAAGAAAACAAGTTAGCTCTTCTAATCTTCCCTTCAGCATGCAGGTGAAAAGAATTGCAAATGTAAATGAAACTTTGTCCTAAGTGGGCACATTTTCTTTATAGTATCACTTTAAAATTTTTTTTAATTTTTATAGGATATAAATTGTTTGTTGGTTAATTTAAATTCTATTCTATGTGCTTTGTCCAGGTTCTCTTTGCACTTCCGCATAGTTGGTCTGTGCTGCTCAGCCTGTCCTGCCTTCTATTTCAAGCACTGCTGCATCTGTTGGTGCAAAGGAACTCTGGAGCTTCCACCACTTCCTGACCAGGAGGTGCAGCACATTAGGTGCATCACACTTGTGTCAAAAGAACACTGGACATGATGCCAAGCAGACTAAGAAATTGTTCAGTGCAATTGCATTTGATTTGCATGCATTGATGCGATTGCATCAATGCAACCCCCATTTGCAACCACAATGATGCTGAAAGTCTGGTAAAAGAAAAAAAACAAATCATTAAGGACAAAAATGCACTTGAAATGTCACTTTGCTCACTGCACTTGTGGATGTAAATGAGTCCTTTTGTGTCTAAGACAAATTACAGACACAACGAGAATGGGAAAAGGATACCATTCACAATGATTGGGACATTGGCAGTAAGTTTCTAGACTGAATTAGATTTTTTCCAGTAATTAATATCTGATTATAGTTTTGAAGTATAGTTTTTTGGAGAGTTCTGGTATTTTAGAGGTTACCGAACAGTAAGAGTATAATCTTAAAACGTAAGATGGCAGTGGGATGTGGGTGGTATAAAAGAGCAATGGCTATTAGGAACATATGAGGAGACAAGTGAAAAGTTGGAGCAACTCATAAGTTATAGTTGTATTTATTTAGATTCCCAATATTTAGGGCTGTTATTATTTTCTAGAAAAAATGCTGATCTTCCTATCACTATTACCCTAATTAAAGGGGCAGTAGTTATGTTCACTTTTAGTATGTTATATTTTCTTAGCAACTTTTTGACTGCTTTTCATTTTTTTTATAGCTTTTGAAATGCTTGCCTTTACAGTCATATGAAAAAGTTTGGGAACCCCTCTCAGCCTGCATAATAATTTACTCCACAAAAAAAGATAACAGTGGTATATCTTTTCATTTTCCAGGAACATCTTAGTACTGGGTGTTTTCTGAACAAAGATTTTTAGTGAAGCAGTATTCAGTTGTATGAAATTAAATCAAGTTTTAAAAACTGGCTAATTTGAATGCATGTAACTGTTCAATACTGATTACAGGCAACACCAAATTGGTTGGATTAGCTTGTTAAGACTTGAACTTCATAGGCAGGTGTGTCCAATCATGAGAAAAGGTATTTAATATGGCCAATTGCATGTTGTGCTTCTGTTTGATCTCCTCTGAAAAGTGACAGTATGGGATCCTCAAAGCAACTCTCAAAAGATCTTAAAACAAAGATTGTTCAGTATCATGATTGTCAGTTTCAACTGTAAGGAATGTAATCAGGAAATGGAAGGCCACAGGCACAGTTGCTGTAAAACCCAGGTCTGGCAGGCCAAGAAAAATGCAGGAGTGGCGGAGGATTGTGAGGATGGTTACAGACAAGCCAAAGATTACCACCAAAGACCTGCAAGAACATCTTGCTGCAGGTGATGTATGTGTACATCGGTCTACAATTCAGCGCAATTTATACAAAGAACATCTGTATGGCTGTAAGGCGTCCTCGCGCGTCCAAGATGGCGGTGCCCAGAAGAGGCCATGTGGCCGTCAGACGCGCATCCTTTAGATGCTGGCGTCCAAAACGTGCAGACGCTGGCGCATATTCTGGCGCACGTCCTGTGACATCATCTAGCGCGTTTTGGCGCAAAAATCCACCTATTTAAGGTCGCCAGAAGGTTCTTTCAGTGCCCGAGTATAGGTTCTTCTATCTAGAGTTCCTGGGTGTTTTCTAATTATTGATTCTTGATTCTCGACCTTTACTTGAAACCTCGACCTTGATTCTTCGCTGCCTGGACTGACCTTTGCCTAAAACCTCGACCACGAAACCTTGCTGCCTGGACTGACCTTTGCCTGAACTGACGATTCTTCTGCCTAATCCATTGTACCGCGAACTGTGTTTGCCTATTTGCTTCCTCCTTGGTCCGCACTCCAAATTGTGCCTTCGGGCCCTGACAATGGCAGGGTGATGAGAGAGAAGCCCTTTCTGCACTCATGCAAACACAAACAGAGTCGCTTGTTTATGCAAAAGCTCATTTAGACAAGCCACAGTCATTTTGAAACAAAGTGCTTTGGACTGATGAGACAAAAATTTAGTTATTTGGTCATAACAAAAAGCACTTTGCATTGTGGAAAAAGATCACTGCTTACAAAGAAAAACACCTTCTACCTACTGTCAAATTTGGTGGAGGTTCCATTATGCTGTGGGGCTGTGGGGCTAGTTCAGGGACTGGGGCCCTTGCTAAAATCGAGAGTCAGATGAATTCAACCCAATATCAACAAATTCTTCAGGATAATGTTCAAGCAGCAGTCACAAAATTGAAGTTACGCAGGGGTTGGATATTCCAACAAGATAATGACCCTAAACACACTTCGGAATCTTCAAAGGCATTTATGTAGAGGGAGAAGTACAATATTCTGGAATGGTAGTTACAGTCCCCCGACTTGAATATCCTGGAATATCTATGGGATGATTTGAAGCAGGCTGTCCATGCTTGGCAGCCATCAAATTTAACTGAACTGGAGAGAATCCAGACACTCATCAAAGGCTATAGGAGGCATCTAGAGGCTGTTACATTTGCAAAAGGAGGCTCAACTAAGTATTGATGTAATATCTCTGTTTGGGTGCCCAAAGTTATGCACCTGCCTAATTTTGTTATGATGCATATTGCATATTTTCTGTTAATCCAATAAATGTTATGTCACTGCTGAAATACTACTGTTTCCATAAGGCATGTTATATATTAAAAGGAAATTGCTACTTTTAAAGCTCAGCCAATGATAAACAAAACTCCAAAGAAATAAGAGGGGTTCCCAAACTTTTTCATATGACTGTATGTCTTTTTCCAGTTTGCAATTTAATATGCTATCTTGTTGTTTGGTGCCACTATTGCTCTGTGAGGCTACAATTGTATTGGTATCATTATATTCTATTTGCACTTATCAAATCTGAACTAGCAGGAACTACTAGTTTGTGGTTGCCAAGTAAATGACCATACAGGTAAAAGTTATCTAGGGGCCTTTGTGAAAAAAAGGGAAATATATTCCCCTTTTTGACACAAGCTAGTTCAATTTGATTTATATACAAAGGTATATAAACATTATCAGAACTCTCAAAAATAAATATATATTTAGAGGGTGAAGTTGAAATTATGGGACCGGGTTAATGCAACACCAAGGTGTAAATTTACTAAACAGCGAAAATTTGCCAGCGCCGGCTCCGCAGCCATCGCAACGCTTGGCCAGAGCAAAAATTTGCCTAGCAATAGAGTGCGAATGAGCACTAGCGTCTGTCTCTTTTGCTAGCGAAGTTACACCTGCACCCATTAGTAGATCGGAGATGGGCCTTAAAAAGGGTAACTCGTCGCCAGCATTAGTCACTTCGCCCTTTAGTAAATATGCCCCCAAGAGAGAAACTGAATGATTTTGCTTATATTTCTCTTTTTGTCCTATAAACCAAACAGTCAGAAAAGGGGGTGCAAAAAACACCCCCTGCATTTCTTCCCTTCTATTGTGTACACATGGGCTTCTGTGTCCGACTTCCTGCCTTCAGCTTCAACCTCCTTGCCACGGGCGTGAGCATGCTCAGTTTGCTCCTCCCTCCCCCCAATCATTCCACTGTACATCCCTCCCAGCTGTTTAAAATATTGTGGGCTAAAATTATGTTTATTTGGTTTTTATGAGACCACAAAAATAAGAAGCAGTGCATGATGCCATATCAATATTCATATATATATGCTTATTCTGATGGCCATCATTGGGATGACCTTCTGATCTGATGTATGGGGTACTCATCTTACTTGAACATATGCCAGGCCTATGAGCAGTGAAGGGTGTCACACAGATATAGTTAGCATGATGCCTGCACTCAGCATAGTGCTGTGGCTGTGACTGTATTTCTCTGTTAAACTGAATAAGCAACTCTTATTCCACAGAAAAATAGCTTTGAGTTAAAGAAGGGAAACTTGAGCGTGTGTGGACTAGATATAGACAGAAAAGGAGGGGATCTGCAGAGGAACAGTGAAGAGATGTAGCAATCCAAAATAGAAGGGAGAAAAGGATTTATTCCAGGCACACCCAAGGAACACACAGGGAAAAGGCAGACATCTCTTTTGGCTTCCGAGGCATCCTGCCCAGTACAAATGCTGCAGCACACTTGTCTTTCTGATGGTATTTTTCATCTTGTAAAATCATAAAGTTTAATGGCATTATTATAAAGATGGGACTAATAGACCACAGTACCTGATGAGAATCTGGCTTATATCTCAAACGAGGTAAAGACATTTCCTTTTATACATAATAATTTTGCTTGGGGCATAAGAATACATTAAAAGGGAATCCATGCATTTAATGGTAGATAGCAGCTTCTGGTTATAGGGTTTGTGTATGCATCCTTTCTTAGAAACACAGATATTCTCAAAATTGCTTTAAAGTGGTTGGTCTATGTGGCAGTGCAGCAGTTAAAGTGAATTTTGATTCTAAGGAGTAAAAAAACCCTATTTTGTATTCTTTAACAGTCAAGGAGGCAAATATGAATTATGGAGGGGTAATCAGAAAAGGTTTTTCACTTACAGGAGACCTGTAAACAACCAGCAAATTTTCAACAAGGAATGCATCTAATATTTTAGAATTTGCTGTCATCCATACAGTAGGATATTTAATTTATATTTGTATAATTTATGATTGTAAATGATTTGTGTTAGAACATGTTAGGGATTGACAAGAAATATGAGGCCCACTGCAATAGATGAAGGAGAAATGCTCTTTTATTTTTACTACCTTTACCAACAGGTCATTTTGGAAGCTTTAGGTACAGAATTTATAAATTATAATGGCAGATATGTGGACATCTATTTTTTACATTGGGAACTTAAACCTTGTCATGCCTTGCAAAGTAGTAAACCAGTTAACTTGTACAGGTGTTTGGCAACATTCGATCAGTGTGATGTTTATACTGTATGCCAATGCACAATTAAGGACATGCCTAGAAAAGTCATTTATTATGTTTGTTCCTGGAAATCAAATTCATAAGGTGGGCACTTCCTGTTGTATTGGACAGATAATACCAGACATTAAAATAATATTAATATCCCAAGAACAATTATGTACAAAGGCACTGAGTAATTGTTATTTGCTTTATTCTCATCTGTAACCCACGCAGATACTGAGTGTACATGCCATCCATACATGTGGTGTTTCTAGGCTTGCAGACATTCATAGTGTGGAATGACAGACTTTGAATTTTACTGTTGTTTAATCACATGTGATAGATTGAAATGCTTCAGTGATCCCTAAGCACACTGGATTTAAAGGCACAGACAGCTGAGAGAATGCAGCATGGAATTCTTGCAGTCTGTATATTCAGTACACAATTCAACATGTGTTTGACCATGGGGGATGCAGCATATGTTCATTTATTGATTTAAAGAGAAATATATGCATATATATATATATATATATATATATATATATATATATATATATATATATATATATATATACTGTATGTAAAAACTTTTTTTTCAGCAAATGACCCCTTTGATCAGTATTTCCTATCATGTTGCATTAAAGGAACAGTTCAGTGTAAAAATAAAAACTGGGCAAATAGATCTATAACTCTGAGTTATTCAGTTTTATATAAATACAAATCGTAATATCATTCAAATGCACAATATTTCTTTTTATCTTGTTAGTGTGTATATTTGTTTCCCAACCTATGGGACATCTATTGCTAGAAGTCCCCAAGTTTAGTACGTACATGCCCTTATGGGGCAGGAGGTGTAGAGCATAAGGTGTCATCCATTATTGAAATATCCTGTAAGGTAATGGCACAATTGGGCATTTAGCTGCCTTCATGTAATCACCTTTTAGGCATGTGACAAAATGCCTAAAAATTGCTTTGTGTTAAAAGGCATTCTTGCAAGTGGAATCACATTATCACTTGAAAACGCTCCCTTCTGCATTTGCATGTGTTAATGCAGTTCTGCTGGCAGGGATACAGCTATTTCAATACAAAGATATTTTCAGATATTTTGTTGGCCACCAGAAAGGTAATTTCATTTGAGAGACAAAAAGGTCCCCTGTGCCATTTCTCTAAAAGTGTAATAAGCATAATACTGCTCTATATCAGTAATCACTTATGACTATGATTGTGGCTTCTTTTCTTCTTAATTAAGTCCAAGTATGCTTTTCTTTTGTCAGTCCAATTACATCTGCCTATAATTTAATCAATTTTTATTAGACAAATGCACAAACTTACAAGTGGAAACTGAAAGGGCTATCTTAAGCATGAATTGAGGTCAATGTTGAAAGATGCCTGAGGATTATTGCCGAAAATGGGCACAAATAAAGTCAGTGTTACATGCTGTTAGATTTTACGATGTCTGAATAATTGACTTTATATAAGTCATATTGGCGTTTTAAGTAAATATAGGTATAAAAATACTTGTATGTATGTATTTGTCAGCACTTATATTCTATATTTAAATCTTGAGTAGTAAACATAATTTTTTATTATATAATATCTAATTAAGGCTCTTAGCTGTGCATTTATTAAAGCATGATTGGGCAATAATGGAGAACAGCTCCAATTTGCTTTTAAGGAATAGGCAAATAGCTCTGCATACAAATGGCTCATTTTGCTAGAGGGAGCCTTATTCATTGGAACTGAAGACATCTAATTTTATGAAAAGACATTGATCTCATGTATTTGAGCATTACATGCTTTTTTGGTATTTGGTAACACCAACTGGAAACTCAGTATTTGTAACCCTTGATATAAAGATTAAAGGTGTAGTTCACCTAAAAGTTAATTTTTGTTATGATGTACATAATGTTCAAAGACAGTTTGGAATTAGTCATTGTTTTGTTGTTGAATAATTTACATGTTTCTTCAGACTAGGAATTTAAATAACTTACCATAGCAACCAAACAGCTGTGAAACTCTTTCAGATGATTTACTATTTCTTGAAAATATTTAAAAAAAAAACTTTTTAAGATAGTACATTTTTATTACCATTGTTACCAGATATTTTTGTTTGAAATGATTTCCTTTTAAAGCAGACCCTTATTTTAACTAGGGCATTACCATAGGCACACATTTGTTATCAGCAAATACTTCCTTTTGTTCTGGTGGCTCCCCCCCCCCCCCATAGTTTGTCACAGAGGGTCAGCTGAAATTACATGCTGAGTATGCAGCAAGTATCTTAATTTAAACTTGGATAAATAGGAAAATAATGGTTATTGGCCTGGAGCACAATATTTGTACTTGGATAGAAAACTGTCTGATGATTAAATTGCAAAGACTGGTGGTAAATGTAATATTTTCTAATTGGACCAGTGTTGTTGGTGGAGTACAGCAGGGTCTGTCTTTGGTCCTTTGCTTTTTAACTTGTTAATGAGGGTAAACTAACAAGGTTGGGGTTGTTTTCTCTGGAGAAATGGCACATGCAAGGGGAAATGATTACTCTTTAAGTACATGAGAGGGTATTATAGACAGAAAGCAAGAGATCTTTTTTCTCATTAAAAGGATCAATACCTCCCTTATATTTACTACAAATCATTTGTGACATAATCCCACCCTACCTAGTCCTCCTCGTCAAACAATATCTAAGGGGTACTATCCCCACCACAGATCTAACTTCATACTTATCCCTAATTCCAAAACAAGGGAAAGACCAGACAAGCTGTTTGAATTATAAGCCAACTGCATTGCTGAATTCAGACTTGAAACTATTCTCAAAAATCCTCAAAAATCACCTAGCCCCACTGCTGCCCAAGATAGTAGACTCCTATCAAGTAGGATTTATATAAGGCTGGAAAGCTGGGGATGGCACAAGAAGAGCAATTGATCTTTTAGAAATAACTGAACAAGACAAAATACCAGCTGTCCTACTAGAAGTCGTTCGATCACCTGAGCTGCCCTTATCTTTTCCATCTACAGACACAACTTAATCTATCTGGACCCTATCTGACAGCACTTAAGAGCCTAAGTAGCAGCCCATCCACCTACCTTAAGTTACCAGGTCAATCCAGGACCAATACAAATCACAAACAACACCAAACAGCACCCCCCCTGCTATAACTTTCAAGCATTGAACCTCTGGCTGCTGCTATCTGGAACTCTCCAGACATCACGGGGCCCATTTACTTAGCTCGAGTGAAGGAATAGAGAAAAAAAAACTTTGAATTTCGAATGTTTTTTTGGCTACTTCGACCATCGAATGGGCTACTTCGACCTTCGACTACGACTTTCGACTTCGAATCGAACGATTCAAACTAAAAATCGATCGACTATTCGACCATTCAATAGTCGAAGTACTGTCTCTTTACAAAAAACTTCGACCCCCTAGTTCGCCACCTAAAACCTACCTAAGTCTATGTTAGCCTATGGGGAAAGTACCCATAGGCTTTGCTATCATTTTTTGATTGAAGAAAAATCGTTCGATCAATGGATTAAAAATGGATTTTTCATTAGATCGTTCGATCAAACGAATTGCAGTAAATCCTTCGACTTCGATATTCGAAGTCGAAGGATTTCAATTCGGCATTCAAATATCGAGTGTTAGTCGATATTCGAAGTCGAAGGATTTCAATTCGGCAGTCGAATATCGAGGGTTAATTAATGCTCGATATTCGACCTTAAGTAAATTTGCCCCCGCATGTATAAATATATCTACAAGGAGCTTCAAAATAGCTTTGTTTGCAGATGACATACTGCTGACGCTAAGCAACCCTTTGATCTCCCTTCCATCTCTCCATAGTCTCCTTACCAGTACTCTACACTGTTGACATACAAACATAGTATAACAAAAACTTTGGCACTGGCATTAAACATAACCCCAAGTACTCTAGAAATGCTCCAAAGCAAATTTAAGTATAAATGGAAAACAGACTCTGTGACCTATCTCAGCATCCATCTCACTCCTCTGTACAAGTCCCTGTATCCCACTAACTTTTCCCCCCTCTTTCTCTTCTCCTTATCTCTTTGAGACCCTCCAAGAGACAATGCCAAACAAAACATTCAAGGATATTCAAACTGCTCTCCATAAATGTATCTGTGCCCAAAAACAATTGAGGTATGGGGTTACTCTCACTTCTAAAATATTATGAAGCTGCCCAACTTTGCCAACTTCTGGCTTGGTCACATTGGAATCCTGCAAGTGGGGCCTCAACATTATTCAGCTCAAACGTCCTCATCTTACACTTATGGAATAAACTGAGAACCAAACATGGCTTAACATCTCATTACCCCTTAAAGGGATCCTGTCATCGGAAAACATGTTTTTTTCAAAGCGCACCAGTTAATAGTGCTACTCCAGCAGAATTCTGCACTGAAATCCATTTCTCAAAAGAGCAAACAGATTTTTTTTATATTCAATTTTGAAATCTGACATGGGGCTAGACATATTGTCAATTTCTCAGCTGCCCCTGGTCATGTGACTTGTGCCTGCACTTTAGGAGAGAAATGCTTTCTGGCAGGTTGCTGTTTTCTCTTCTCAATGTAACTGAATGTGTCTCAGTGGGACATGGGTTTTTACTATTGAGTGCAGTTCTTAGATCTACCAGGCAGCTGTTATCTTGTGTTAGGGAGCTGCTATCTGGTTACCTTCCCATTGTTCTTTTGTTTGGCTGCTGAGGGGGAAAAGGGAGGGGGTGCTATCAATCCAAATTGCAGTACAGCAGTAAAGAGTGATTGAAGTTTATCAAAGCACAAGTCACATGACTTGGGGCAGCTGGGAAATTGACAATATGTCTAGCCCCATGTCAGATTTCAAAATTGAATATAAAAAAATCTGTTTGCTCTTTTGAGAAATGGATTTCACTGCAGAATTCTGCTGGAGCAGCACTATTAACTGATTCATTTTGAAAAAAATGTTTTTTCCCATGACAATATCCCTTTAAGTACCATCTATTTTAAGAACCCAAATTGTCCCCCAGGACTCACCAGTCACTTCTGCAAAACCTGGGCAGCAACAAATCTACATACAATTAAGGACTTATTTAACGATACAACATATGCTATATGCTTCCCTTTACGAATATAACTGAAAAATAACCAGACACACAAGTCAAGCTGTTTGAATATTTTTGACTAAGACATTTACTACAACCCTGTATCAGGCAAAGGTCAAATTCACTTACCACACCTTTTGAACTAATAGCCCTACATGGCCTAGCCCAAAAGGCACTGAAATCACGGCTATATAAACTTTTCCCTTACCTTGCAGAGGATTCTCTTCACAAGCATTCCTATATAGTAAAATGGATTGTAAACACAGCAATCATTGACCACTACTGACTGGTTCCAAATTTGGAGAAATTCTAAAACAAATGGTGACCTGCTCTAAACAAATGTAACATATTTATAAAATTATGATATTTTGATACCATACACCAGATAAGCTATGTAATCTTTTCCCCAACTTATCCCCAGATTGCTGGAGACTCTGCTGGAATAGAGGAACCCTAGCACATATATTCTGGAATTGCCCTGTAATTCAACCCTTTTGGGACAACATTTCCTCTATAATAAATACATGTACTCACCACATCCCCACTTCAAAAAGACATAACTTTTCTGCTAGGATGACCCTTTCCCAACCAGGTCAAATAATCCAAAGTATTAAGGAACCACAAACTTACTTCAACTAGACTGTCAATTGCCAAGAGCTGGAAATCAACAGTAACAGGGAAGTTGAATACAGAATTGCATGGATACGTAACTGAGTTCAACAACATCTAACGACTTGGGATGGACTCCACCTCTCAGTAACTAATCATTATTGCCATTCTTTTTTCTTCCCTGCCACTGATCCAACACTTGACACTTTTATTTTACCCTCGTTCTTCTCTGTCCTTCCCCCTGTTGCCCCTCCTGTTTCCCCGCCATATTCTTTCCTTCTTATCTTTCCTTTCCTTTTCCTTCCTATGCTTGGAAAAAAAAAAGAAGAAGAAAACGATATATATCCAATGTGTCTTCTGCTCATTACACATAACAACTTCACAACCAAAGTGTAAGACATTGTATTGTTGTGATGTGATGTCATCCTTAACATTTTGGATACTTTGAATATTTGAATATCCTATTCTTTTTTGTAAACTTGATAATAAAATATAAATTACAAAAAAAAAAAGGATCAAAACACCAGAGGCTACCCCTTTTAGATTAGAGGAACATAATTTTCATTTGAAGCAGTGTAAGTGGTTCTTCACAGTGAGGACGATGAGGTTGTGGAATACCCTTTGGGGTGAGGTTGTAATGGCTGACGTTTTCATGCCTTTAGGAGTGGGTTGGATTAATTATTTTAACAAGTATAATATCAAAGGCTATAATGATACTAAAATCTACAATTAGTATAGATATTGGTATATATTGTTTATATATGTGAGTATATAGATAGGTCTGTATAAAAATTTATATTTCAGTTCACTGAGGTTACTTTGGAGGGGTTCTGTATCCTGTTTAGACATAAAATGCACATAGGCTATCCCTTGTCATGAAACTGTGAGCTGTAGCTCATTTTTTTCTTGGTGCACAAATGTGGCCAAATGACAAATGATCCTCTCATTGGGCCCACATAGCAAATTATCAAGTTTAGGCAACTTTCTAAACTATGCCATCTGCACATAAAACCATAGACCACTCATTATTTTTCACAGACTAATGTGATGGTTCTATAGCTAGTCTTTAATTACAAGTCTATTTCCACTCCTACTCACAGACAGTTCAGCTTTCAGACATTAGTATGTCCTAATTTTTTTTAAAAAAAATAGTTACATTGTTGCTGGAAAATGATACAATAGATTAGTTCTAAAAAAAACCCATAAAATAAATATATGGCTTCCACAGCAGTCATTGCTAACTCAACCTGAAAATGTTTTGCGCTGCAATAATATTATGAAAGCTATATGGGCTTCACAGTGGGAATATTTTTTATGTAGTAGACACAATTCTCTGAGAGACACTAGCTATAAAACTAAACAACAACTTGAAAAAAATGATGAATGCAACAATTTGTGTTTAGTTTCCCATGAGATGAAAGAAGAAGTGGCCAAGTTCATATCCCTAGTGGTTTAAAAGGGGTTAACTTTTTTCAAGCTAATGTCTGCCAAACAAAATTTTACATATAAGCGATTGCAGGAAATGCTTAGCAAATCTTCAGAGTGCAATTAAGAATCTGAAAGTTCTGTGCTCACCATACACTGCTTACTTCACAGATTTCTTTTTTTTTTTTCCTTTAATACTATCCAGCATTCTTCCTTTGGATAGCACCCAGACAGCCCCTTAGCAAGTTGCATTGAAGATATATGAATGAGAAACTGTTCTCCTAATCAACACTTCCAGAGGCACCTAATCAACACGTTTCTTAATTTCAGATATGTTTAATAGCTTTTTTAGATGTAATCATAGCAGTCATAGACCAAAATGGCAATTATGCTTTGAATTAGCATACATTATAAGCTGTTAGGGTGATTTAAATTTAGACATATTGGAACTGCTCAGAGATCTAAAGAACCTTTATTTAATACAGTACTGTCCAACTGTCTCCATGATATATTTTTATATCCATTGTATCGTTTCTGTATTATACGACGAGCAAAAAATTAAAGCAAGTTCCATCTTTAGTTCTTTTAAAGAGCTGTATTCTTTTATATACTGTGGTTCACTGTGTTGGCACTTTAATTTCTTAAAGTGCTCATCTGGGATTTCTTAGTAGATCTGAGATTTTTATAGAAAAAAATATAATTTATTTTTATAGAATCTTGCTGGAGACCAAAATATTTTTTTTTATTGTTACTGGACTTTTATAGTGAAACTGTACCTCAATTTTACATATCCTGATTTTAAATTTTCCTGCATTTTGAAACCGCTTTTTTATGTTCCCACCAGTTTCTAATGCATATTTTGCCATCATTCTGTCTGTAAATAGTCAAGTCCAATTATTCTGCACCTCATACAGTCATACACAATTCACTTATTGCTTTAGCTTGTGCATGTGACTGTCAGATAGGCCTTGCGCATATCCCCCATAGTGTAACATTAATGCTGCGCTGCTTAACCCTTGTTAATAAATATCATATACTGTAGAAAATATTGTAAATGTGCTTATATCCTTTAAGGATAATTTGCTTTAACAAATTTTTCACGGATTTTTAATTTTTCCTGCATTTTACACTATTTTCCCTGGTCCCCTGAAAAATGTAAAATGGGGGTTCTACTGTACATCTTCTTGCTTTTTCTAGTTCATTATACCTCTACAGATATTCTCTAAATTAGCCACTTTGTTTCCCAAATGACTTTAGACTTACCCTTTCCCTAGTAACCTCAGCAAATGCACATCTACAGAACAGCTCACTACCTGCAGAATTCATTACCACACATTACATATTCTCTACTCTACCCTGCAGAGTTTCAAATCTTTCCTCAAAACTCACATTGGGTTAAGATTAAACACTAACCTATTAACTTCTAACAGCTCCCTTACAAAATTCCCCAATTCCCACAATAACACATCAGTCTTCACACATCACTGTTGATCCAATATCTCCTTGCAGTCACAACACTTACATCAATATTATTCTCCAACATAAACATCCCAATACTGCTACATATTTTTTATACTTTATGACTCCCTTATCCCCATCCCTATAGATTATAATCCTTTATAAACATGGTCCTCATTACTTACTGTACTGTTGTGCAGTATTGTCAATTATTATGTACCCTTATGTACAGAACTCACACCCAGTGACATTTTAACTGCAAAAAAATCAATTGTCTGTTGCAAATATTGTGTTCACTAGAAGCATCATTTGAAACCACTCCAGACCTTGTTTTTAGAAAATATTGAGATTTTTATTATTTGGCTATTCAGTATCTAAATATCAAATAAATATACATTAAAAGCTTGTAGCAAGGTACCAAAAGAGGTGCTTCATTGTAACTTTAGTATGTAACAAGCCTAACTATCCTACACAGCACAAAACAAAAAAAAAAACGGGAAGCAAACAGAGAAAGATACAAATGATACAGTTTGGCTCTAGGTGAGTTTTCATTGACATCCTTAGTTATTTCTGATTTTTATATGCATTCATGAATTTCAAACTAGTTTTTCTATAACGTGACTGCTGCTATTTCATTATTCTGCAGGTTGTCTTGATATAGAGGTATCTGTTACACCATATGGTACACTTCTTGTAGCTCTGATATTATATCTATTGATTTAGCATCATGTTACTATATTTTATCTCCTTTTTGCTGTTTTGAAGCTCTAACATTGTGTAATAATGTCATACATTATATGACTAAAAGTATGCCGCATCCCTTTAGATTATTGGAATTAGCTATTAAAGGATAACTAAAACTTAACTAAAGAAGTAGGCTAGTAATTTTGTACATAATGTTTTTGGGCTTCTGTACCAGCCCAAGGCAACAACAGAATTTTAGCAGGGAAGATATTTGCTTCCAACGATGCCCCAGTAGTTCCCCATCTTCTTTTCTGCTGATTCACTGCACATGCTCTATGCTGCTGTCACTTACTGAGCTTAGGGACCGACAAAATATACAATACACATACAATATAAATGTCACAATATAAGGCTGATTAGTAATTACTACACGGCAGCTTAGAAACCAGTGCAACTAGCATCAGAATTTAATAATCAACCCTATAACATCAGCTCATATTACAGACCAACCTCATTTTCTGTTTGATAATTTGGGACAACCCATAAGCTAAGCTGCTCAGAGCCCACTGGGCATTTGAGTGTCACAGACACTTACCAAGATGGTGATCCCCTCTGATAAGTTTGATGTTCTGGATCATTGCCGCTATTGAGAAGCTGAAATTTTATGCTGGTGCAATAAATTCAGTATATAAAAAAAGGCATTTTTAGCCAAGTACAGTTCTTTCAGAATTATTTTTCTAAGATCAAATAGAGGAACTTGACTAACCTATTTAGTGCTTTGACCACAACCCAAATGAAAACCTGGATGAAATGGAAGTCTGATGTCATCCAGCAGGGGCACTCAGCCAATGAGGTGAGTTGAGGAACTCGCCACAGATGGCAGCATCCCATCAGTTACCAGGGTCAGCAAAAAGCTGCACTGGTTAACTTCAAGAGACACATTTCTGGTCATCAAACCAGCAATTTGGCTCTTTTAGCACAGAGAGCACAATTGTCTGTGACATGTATTGCATATGGCACACCAGCAATTGTTTGAATGGTGGGCTGATAAATGTAGCCATATAAATATATACAGTAGGCAATGAACACTCATGTTAACAGATCATTCCACTGAAGGAGTTAGGGACTGTGCAACAAGAGTAGAAAGCCCACTCGGGGAACGTGAACATAATGAAACTTTTTAAAATAATACATTGCAATGGGAAGAGCAGAATTCATGTCCATTACATTAAATAGGCAATTCTACCATACTGTACATTTTAGGTACATTAACCCACACAGTTTGTTATGGAAAAAAGAATAAGAAGATCTGTCAAGTCCCTAACTGTACTTGTTGGTGAACCTGTAACCTGTTGTGTTATCTTCCTCTCTACTGATGCTGTGACTACTAAGCAACATTTGCAGTCCATTTAACTGTCTCAGCTTGGCCAAAGCCTTTCAAATAGATGGAGAACAACGAGTAAGAGAAGAACTCAGGCTGGCTTTTAAGATATCATATCAGATAACCTGTGGGCATATGTGCCACACACACACATAGGTAACAGTACACTATGGGTGTGTGAGATTCTCTGTGACAGTATAAAAGCAGTAGGTCACACAAATTTTTGAGAGGAGGGGCTAATGGATGCCAACTTCAAATATCTGTCATCAGCAGTCTGAAGACAGTACGGGAAGTTATTAAGGGTACAGAAGGACAATTTTCTGGAAAAAGTATACATATATGGCAAAAAATTGAGAATCATTCACATATATTCTGATATATTTTTGATAAAAAAAAGTCTCAAAAAGGAGAAGCACCACCCTCAAACTATGTGTAAATTACTTGGCTACTCATAAAGGAGCAGATAATAGAAGGTGTATTTATGGTAAAGTCTATTAATTGAGAATGACAAAAAGCTTAAATCAATGAAATTAAAACAACAGAAAGGAAAGTGCCCAGAGTGCTGCAGAATTACACTATAATGTGCCTTCACAGATATGCTGGGTCAATATGTCTCATTTGGTGCTGCCCGACTGGATACACCTAATAAAAGCTGGAAGGTATCAGTAAAGCAAGCTTAGTTCACCACACAACATTTTCAGCCTCATCATGTAGACCATAAATTCACACCATGTCAGAATATGATGCCAAGTTTGACAGGAAATTCATGACAGAAAAGTACAGTTTTTTAGCTGTGCCATAATGACCCCAATATGCTTAAATGGATGATGTAGGTTCATATCTGTACAACAGGCAGTGCAATGATTAGCCTGTTTAATTCTGAAATTACTATAAAGGAAATGTGAAGTTTGCCTTAGCTGATGAGTCATTGGAAAGAGGGTTCCAAAAAGTAGTCTACTTTCATTCTGGAAAATATATTGATTACTGCAGTTGAGAAGGGTGTCCCTATAGCTGGTTGTCCCTTTGAGAAAGGGACATTCTGCGGTACAGTATGGGTGTCGTTTGTCCCAAATACATTCTGCATACAAAACTATACCTAGTACAGAGAATTTATGTCTCTCATGGTACATAAATATTTGTGACCATATACACAGATAAAAATATATACAAAAAACTTGCCTATTAAAGAATGAAAACACAAGGAGATCATTATACTACAAACTCCATTATGTACACGTTAACAAGCAATCTGTCTCAGAAATGTGTAACATATGTAGTTATGAGTTAAATTACTTACAGAATGAATTATGTAAAAAAAACATGGACAGAATATATAATGGTGTAACTAACTAGTGCATGCCAAGCTAGATTTTTTTTTTTAATCCTTTTTTCAACTTTTTTTTTAAAACAAAGTGTACAGAATGGAGTTTGTAATATAATGATATCTGTTGCACAAATACTTGTGTACCATGAGAGACATTCATTCACTGTACTAGGGATAGTTTTGTATACAGAATGTATTTGAGACAAACAGCACCCCATAGTGCAGTGCACTGGTTTCTCTTGTACTACTGTGCAGGGTTTTTTTCTCCCAGTGATACTGTAAAAGTGTTATGAAACTTCCATATGAGTTTCATTGTGGGATGAACTATGAAGACACAAACAATTTGACAGCACTCGTTGCTTCCATTCTGTCCTAAAGCTAAAAAATAAAATCAGCAGTTATTTAAATTTCTTTAGCTTGCAGATAATACTATTGCTCCTGAAAAACAACTCTAACACTCAATCCGAGAGGCCTGCATTTTCCTGCCTCCTCAACAGCAGTAAAAATATTTCTACTGAGCAAACACAATGGCTCCGCTCCCCTCTGTGTCATTTGCAGTTTGTAATTGCAGAGCTGCGCAGCTTTTAGAGGTTAAAAATAACCTGATTTGGGATGAGGAGTGCCAGTGTTTGGAATAGAAGGGGAAGTAAACAGCATACCCTGGAAAGATGTTGTTACCATGGAAACAGTCTGTAAAAGCATCGTGAGATGCTAAAACTGGGGTGCTTCTAGCAAAGCTATTAACATTTCCAGTGCCAATGAAAATTGAATTGATATTTTGTTGGCAGGAAACTCTTTGAGTATGTGACTAGATAACAAATGTGTAAGGTTTTTATCACTTTTATTATTATTGGTTCATGGAATATTTAAAATTACTGGATATTGCATGTATTGTATTTATTACAGATATTTAAACAAATTGCAATATCTCAGATAAAAATCTAAATCTACATTTAGTTTCATGCATTTTTCATTATCTATTTTAGGTGTGGAGGTTGAATTTATCTGATAACTGCTGCCAATGATACTGATACTTTAGAAGCTATATTATTATATCTTTATTACATAAATATAAATATATAACAACTACTTGTTACTTTTATGAAATTAATAAAAAAATATTACATGGTGCATTCACTAACTGAGGCACATTGAGCAAAGTGCAATTTTAAGCAAATTTGGCATGCACTCGAAAATCGGACACAGTTGCGCTAAATATTTTCTGGCGTCATTTCTGGTATTTACCGCACAAGTGACACCTGCAGCCAATTCTATTGGCACAAGTGTGCTTTGCCTATTGACACAGGTTGCAAAGGGAACCCTGTAGCTATAACCTGTTCAGGTGGTGGCTGTAACTCCAAGGTTCAATAGGTGAAGCTGCAGCTAATTTGGAATGGAAGGCAGGAAGGACTGAGTGGCACTGAGCCCATCTATACAGAAGTACAAGAGTACGCATTTTAATCAGTACCTGGAAGTGGTTTTAGGCTCAAAAGTTGTCCACTGTACTCGAAAACGTAAATGAACCCTACTGACATTGAACTTTTCTTCATTTCTGGCCGAATTTGCATTTTAGTGTCAATAGACACAGTGGGCAATTTATAGTTATAGTCCTTTCTGTCTTCTGCTGCTGCATCTATTGACACAGGGCACCCAAGAAATCTGGAGCTACTGCCTAGTCAGGAGGTAGCGGTGTTTCTAGGGTACCCTGAGCACCCTATAACATCACTGGCATGCCGAACTCTGCAAATGAAGCCAGACAGACTTAACAAATAATTCAAAGCAACTGCATCTGATTTGCAGCGAAGTGTGCCACAGTTGCATCTATTTTAATGAACTGGATGCAATGTAATTGTGTCATAATCAATGCCTGCATTGCACCCAAAATGACAGTGGAATTCTTCGAAAAGGTGCATTGTGGAAAAAAACATGGCAATTGCACTTTGCTCACTCCATCAAGGTAAGTGAACGCATTCTTTGATCTTACATAAAGGACTGCCGTCCTAATATCTACCCAGTAAAATCTAATATTTTTCTGGTATTTAGGTTGGCACATGTCACAGTACTTGAAATTTGTCAGGCCATGCTTACTGAGGATAGCTATACTGAAGCCCATGTGCTTGATAACAACTGTAAATGGAGTGTGATGAATGGATTATTTAGGGGAATGGTTTAAAGAAAAAAAGAAAAACAATTCTCCTTCAGGGTAAAGCTTAGCCATTGGCATGGGAATTAATTAATGATAGTGCTGCTATCTCTGCTCTATAAAGTAGACAGAACAACCTCCATTCACAAGTGTTTTTGGCACACAACTTAAAAATCTTTCTGAGCCATAATCAGTTATGTGCTTTTCGTGTATGTAGAATGGTGGCGCTGTTCCTGAAACCTGCAGCTACCCTCATGCTTGCATTTGGCAGTGCTGTGTTCATAAGGGGAGGATGGGAGATGCACCGAGGTAGTTAATGATCAGCTGTTTCATGTAGGAAAATGTAGAATTTTTACTGCATTTCCCCAATGCCATACATTAGCCATTACCTTCCTGGTTTTGCTCCCTTTAAGTTTTAGGTACACAAGGAAAAATAGAGGGACTTACTATAATTGCACTGCTGTCATTTAACACTTATGTTAGTAAATCAACGACTGTACCATCAACGACTGTACCATTATATATCGTTGTGTATTCTAGTTTTGGCCTCCTTCTTGCTGATATTGCCTGTTTGCTTTTGTCATGCTCTTGGTGTGTTCCTTGATTTTGCCACCCTTGGTTAACTCAGAACCAGTGGCGTAACTATAGAGGAGGCAGACTGGTCACTTCCTATATAGCATTAAAATCCCCCCTCTCTCATGCTTTTAAAATTTAAATGTAACGCATTGCGCGCAGGCGGGGGGGGACAATGTTGCAAGCAGGGGTCGGTAGCTATGGGGGCCAGACCCCTCTGAAGTTTATATGCACCCATTGCAGCAACAGTAACAAATGTGTGTGTTGTAGCAATTTGGAAACAAGTTGCAGCTAGCATTTTTTCGGGATTGTGGCATTGCTTAGCATTAAACTGACTTTTGCATTTGACCTGTTCATGAAACATGCTGCGGGTACCTGGAATCACTGCCAGATTCAGGGTGATGGTAACTCCAGCGTTCTGTCAATAGGCACACTTGTGCATGATTCAACCTAAGAGGCAGGACAAATGGCACTTGGAACAGCTATACAGAACACATAACAGCACAAATGACAGCTGTGAGGGTCATTTTGGGGTCCTTGATTTTAGCTGTATAAGGGTTTTAAATATTGCACCATGATAATATCTGTTCATAAAGTAGGACGTCTTTAATGTGACAATATCCCTTTAGGATCTAAAGGGATCCATGAAGGGGACTGATTATCATTTACATAGTCCAACTCTCTCTTTCCCTCCTAGATGCTGGTTCAAAGCATTCCTTACCTACTGGCCTGTCAATGACTACTTCAAAAGCTATTTAATTTAAGCTCTGATATGAGTGTCCCAAATAATAAATTGCTACTTTCATTTTCCTATGGAAAAAACTTACTGTATGAAAGTAACCTATTTAATAACCATTATCTGCAATATCATGAAAATAGAACAACAGAAGAGGTTCTAAAATATCAAATTCAAAAAGATTTTTTGTTATGAGGTGATACTATATTTTACTATATAAATATATTAGATGAACACAATGTTCCCAAAAAAACATACTACCTACATTAGCGGACTGGTTTTATTTCAAAATTATTTTGGGGGAATCATAACAAGCAATAAGATGTTTGCTTTAAGCATGTGACCAGTATATGCTAATGGCTGATTGGCTGCTATAATTTTGTAGACCTGTTGCAAAGTTTGCATATATTACATATCACCTGCTCTCTGAGAAACACTTCTCACTACTAAATTATTGTACCTTCCTGTACACAGTGTGTTGGCATAGAAGAAATGATACTCAATCAAAATAACAAAATAGTAACAGAAAGTAAGAAGTGGTAGTGAATGCTAACCAACAAACCATTTTGGAAATTTTGGAGCTTCCAAAAATTGTAGAAATATTTATTTTCTACTAGAATTCCCCTACAAATGTCACAAGGGAATAAGATATAGTTTTATAGAACTGTAGTTCCTCTTTCCACAAACGAAGAGAGAGCAGCCCCCTCCTTTTTTTTCTTTTGCTCGCCCCCACATTTCCCTCCCATTGGCACTCTTTGCACAAAAAACCCCTGTGAAATCCCATACTTACTACAGATGTTAGAAAATCTTAACACCTAGCCTGCAATGGAAATAATAAAGATTGTTTTCATACTTTGACTAGCATTAGGGAGGGTTGGCATTCAGCAGTATACGTTTTGTCTGCAAATGCATTCTGTTTTATGCCCTTATCAGCTTACCTTTTGTAGGATCTTACAATGTCTGATATTATTTATAAATCTAAATTATGGGTCACAACTTTGAAGGTCAGTATTCATAAACTATTTTCACATTGGAGCTGAGAAAAATGCAAACGTCTAGTGACTCAGCCATGGGAAATCATTGCTTATGCCAGTAACGTGAGTCAGTTTGGACTTTCATGAATCATGTACAGTATAAGCCTCTGTTTATGTCATTTCAAGTATCAGTTTTTGTAAAGGGCAGATTCAACTTTTGATATTTTTTAATAGTGCATAATTAATGAAACAAATTGAAATTATCATTATTTTGATGTGGTATAAGAGGTATAACAAATATGACATGCATTTTTTCTGTAGTGAGTATGGGGTACAACAACGAGTTGCAATTGCAAGGATGTAGGTACCAAGGGGTGTAATATAAGAGCCTTTAAAGACAAGGGGTCCTGGGTGGTCAGAGGTACAGTAGCAATGCCTGGTAGAGTGAGGAGTGAAAAACTTCCCTCTGTACAACAATTTGGTATAGCATGCAGGGAACAAGTGAAACACCAAAATGGGTAGAACAAAAAGCTAAATAACTGAAAAACCATAAAAAATGAAAACCAATCGCAAATTGTCTCATATCAACGTCATACTAAAGGTTAATCAATTTAATGGTGAACCATTTTCTTTAAAGAAGTTAGTTTGTTAATAAATCTAATTCAGTTGTAAGTGTAAATAACTGGGGTTAGGTGTGTTATTGGTAACTTGCACCAAAATCATGGACTACTTGCCAGTATTATCTCTGTATTTTCATGCCTTCCCTTCTTCAGGACCATACAGTGTTTTCTATCCTGCTCTGTTACTGGACTGCCTACTATATATTGTTTTGTGTGCACTAACTTTTACAACTCATTGAGACATTAGTATAAATAATGACAGCAGTCTACAATGAAAAAGCATCTAAAATCAAATATAAATAACATTAAAATACTGTAGAAAAATATTGACAACGTGTAATCAATTGCAAATATATATTATAATGAATTATTAAAATACAGCAAAATATCTGAATATGAACTTACCCTATTCCCAAACATTCACACAAGCAGAATCATCAGCTACAGTAGGGGGAGCATTTTTTGTTGAGGACCCAAGGATTGCATTGTCAGTATATGCACAAAAGATTGTTTATTTTATCAAAGGGTTTGTTGATGAAAACCATAGAATTGTTTGCTGAGGTGCCCAGTAACATTTAGTACATGTGATGCTATGATTCTGTTTGGAAATATTATCACATTAAGTGCATAAGGAAACAAAGAGGGCACTCTAGCTATTGTACTATTAGTACTACTCCCATAATTCTGAGACAGGCTTTTTTATAATGACACTACAACCTTTGTTTTCTTTTTATTATTCAGCATTACTTAAATGTATGTAATTCTTTCCTATTTTATACATCATTCTTATCTTGCCATTCTAGGCAAACTACAATATCTTGGAGCAGATTGTATCCATAGACATCATAAGGTCAGAATCAGACCTGGAAGAGTCTATGGCAAGATTGTCTCTAATGGAGCAGTATAGCTATTTTATTGCATATTGTTTTAATCACTGATGATTTTTGTACATTGAGAAAAACAGGACAAACTGAGAAATTAAATCTACTCCACATGGTCGTACTGGGCCAGGAAAAAACCTGGTGGGCCCAGGAATTTGCTGCAGTTGCTGAGGCCCATGGGGACTTGTCCTACGCTGCTATGCAATGTTTGGTCCTTGTGAGGTAGATAATTAAATTGCCTCCTCCCTCTGTTGTGACTGTTTTGTTAGCAGTCCATTGTTAGCAGGAGGGATTATCTGTGCAAATGGAAATTTAGTTGTCTACCCAGCAAGGACTGAACATGGAGCAGCTTCAACATTTCTGTTTGCCACTTTGAAAAGGAGCTATACGGTCCCTTATGTTTTTGATGTATATTATTCATTAATACACAATGGGTTTTTTGGGGGAAAGATAATGTATATTAGTATAATTATTCTATCTTTGAAATTTGACAACCTAAACTTTTAAATCAGTCTTAAGATACTTATATCAGGGATGTTGAGAGTTACTAAATGTAATACTGGTACACAGTATATGAGGGCCCTGGTTCGCTTGTGTAAAAACAATAGAATTTAAAAGACAGGCAATCTCTCAAACATGACCCCTATAACTAGCTATATTAATAGCTTAATGAATGAAGTGCAATCTACAGAACATCTTATACCTTTTTTGTCTCTGAGCACTTGCACAAGCAATACTTTACATAAGTGGCCAGAGGCACAAAACATGTAAGGCTTCCACAAGATTGCACTCCTTTGAGTAAATTAGTTATTAGTTCTTGGAGTTCCAGTTTGAGTGGTGTCTGACCATCATTTACATTCTGCTATTTTTTTAGACCTGTCAACTTGGCTGTAAGATAATGCTAAAAGCTTAAGTTCTGTAAAGCACTGACAGCTGCAAACATGGCAGCCTGAAGGAAATTTTCCAAGGGGAGGGGCAAAGTCATCTGCCAAAAGCAACCTGTTTTCCTAGTTCAAGCCTGTATACAATAATTAGATGCTAAGTTTATATCAGGTCTAAGGCATGATTTGTAGGAAAAATATCTTGCACTATGCATAACATAATTATGAGTTATATAATTTGGGACAAAATGCTCCATCCTTATGCCCAAGCCCTGTTATGCATGCCATTCCAGGTGCAATACCTGTATCAAGCCTTTGGGGACTAGTTTAATTTCCCTGTTGTTCTGGCAGCAATAGTTACAGTGCTGCATACACATAATAGTTCAGAAAAAAAGATGAATACTGTGTTGTTGGTGTTTTAGGCAGCAGGGAAACAAAGAATATAGATTTCATGTGGAATAAACTTTCTTGTGGAAGAAAAAAAACAGTTTTCATTTATAGTGTACAAAGGATCGCGGGTCTCTATGCAATAACTACAGTATGCCTAAATAATACACAACTCTATTCCTCATGGTGCCTCACTTTCAGGGTGCATATGAGAGCAGTTTGAATACAATTGTAAGAATGAATACAAATATATATATATATATATATATATATATATATATATATATATATATATATATATATATATATATATATATATATATTTATTACAATTGAACAGAGTGTCTGGCCCGCACACCTTAAGTGTAGTAGAGACCTGGGTGCTCATGCATAAAAAAGTAGATAGAAAGTCCATAATGATGGCAGGAAACTTAAAAAAGGTTTCTTTGTGGAACTAACAGATCAACAGAAAGCAGAATAAATGCATTGTATACAGTCCAACTGTACCCAATGTGCATTTGGTTACTGCTGTTGAATTACAACACAAACAAAAATTCTCCAGGAGAAAGAGTTTCTACAATAACATACAAACATATAATAAGGTGGTACATTATCTCCTGTAAAATGTTAACATTTACCAAAAGCAAGCAGTCACTTATGCAGGTGGGCAGGATGGGGTAAAGGAAATGTTTTAGTTGCGGAATGTGCACAAAAACTTGCCCAAACCCTCACAAGTACACAAATCTTTTACTGCCCTTGGTCTATATGAAAAAGTATATGTAGAAGGCTGCCCAGTTTATGTATATATTTGTTGAAAAAAATGCTTTATATTGAGAAACTCAGGATAGTTTAGAAACAGGACTGGCAAACAGGAAAATAACTGAAGATCACTAGGCAGATGCCAGTCAATGGGAGACTGAGCCAGAACACAAGAGACTCTTTGGGAAGTGATATACGTACAATACATCACTTTGAATCATAGAACATATACAAAGTAACATGTATGCAGCAGCTGCCAGAGAGAGCTGCAATGTGCAGTGAATCTGCAGCTGCTGTGTTCTTAAACTCCATTATGGGGACATGGGGCACTTGTTCTTGCCCTGCTTAAGAGTATAATTTCAGTAAGAAGCAAGTCGCCCCTCACCCCAGACTACTAAGTCTCCCATATAAGAAAAGCTTAATGCTTTTGAATGTAACAATTTTTTTCACATGGTGGTGGGCAGTTTATTTGACATACAGCATATTTAGGGGCCAGATTATATTTATATATATTATGAAGCAAGATGGGCACCATCAAAATTGCCTAAAGCAGAGATTCTTATAGATCCACATGCTGTTTTTGGGTGGGTCTCAATGATCCCCTTTAATAAGGTGGATTTTTTTCGACAATAGTAAACAATTCGAATGCAAAACAAATTTAAAACCAGCTCCTAGATAGAATTCATATCCCCTCAGAAAATAGTTAAGGAATCCTGTCCTAGAGGGATACATCCCACACGTGATGCCTCGGTTCAACAGCCCAGCTGTAGATTAAAAAGCAAAAGTAGAGACTGAGAACTGCTTTCTGGTCCAAATGCCAGTGCCTAGAGATTAAAGGCTGAACTTCTTCCCTATTATAAAGGATGTAATTCCATGCCAGCAATTATTGGTGTGATGTCTGTCTGGGGAACATGTCTGAACAGAATTGTTAATTTCTGTGGTTATTTCCCCTAAAAGCCCACCCTCTTACCATGTGCATCTCTGCCTCATGCTGCTGCTGTTTGTGCAGTACCAGGAGGAGGAGGAGGAGTTCCACTGCCTTGTCTAACCTGTTGTGTGGCTAGGGATTTCCTAAAAGGCTGAGCAGGCGGGTCTAAATGAAACAGTCAGGCTGCTTAGAGCTTTTATTCTAACACATCAAGTACAAGTGAGCTGTGCTCTTGCTGCACTAACGTCCGGCTTGGTCTCAGGCAGGAGAGGACAGAAATAGCCACATCCCTTCTGGTTATAAGGGAGCTGTTCATATCACTGCTGGCGGGAAGAGAGGCAGCACTGGGAAAATGCTGCTGGCAGTCTAAAGGCTTCGCTACCAAGGCAACGCACCCCTCTTTAATTCCTGTCTTCTGGCTATAACATTTGCTGCCTTCATGTGCATGGTGCAGAAAATGAGGGTAAGGAACTCTACCTATAAGGCCGTTGGATATGTTATTATTCATGTAAAAATGTTTATGAGGTACATTAGAGATATTGTTATTGTAGGCATTGTATTCTGTACTTACACAGCAGCTGGAGGGCTATAGTTTGGACCCCTTGAGGTGTCACCTTAATGGAATAAGGCTTCAGCCTGGTATTAGAGAAGGGTTTATATAAGTGCCTTTAGATCTACAGGCAGTACCAGAGCATGGGGACTGAAGTCAGTCAGCTGATGATGGGTTCTACTATCATTCAAATGAGAGATGTTGGTGACCTCACTAGCTGTAACCGAAAAATAAAAGGGGTACACCCCCCCACCCTGGAGTTTTCCCCCCTCTGGCAGGGTAAGAACAAGTGCTGGTTCTGTGCCTCTCTTCTGATAGCATTGCTGCTCTCCCTGGCAGCCACTGCAGTCCTGAAACACGCTAGATTGTATCTGTTCTTCTGAGATTGACTCAGCCTGGTCACATGATGCTACTGTATGTATGAGTGAAGAGAGAGTGTTAGAATATACCTCCAGATCAGTATGGGGCAGAATGGGCTAAATCTGCTCTGTGTGTTTGAGAGAAAGACTGAGCATGAGTCTTACATGTGACTGTGTGGGGTTGCATTATTGTGCAGTAAAATGAGAGCTTGGCTACCTGTGGCTGCTGTACCAAGGGAACCAACCAAATCACTATCTGAACTGTCAGGAGAAGGTAGGTGTTATTGTTTGTTTATCCCTTCCTATAAAATCTATTATGTTCTGGTACAGGTTCCCCATTGATTTGCAGTTATTTTCCAGTTTGCCAGTTGATTTTGATATCAGATGTTAAAACTGTAGGGGGTTGCTGGGTTTTACAAATACATTTCCTGCAAATCATCACTTAAACCCTTAAAATGAACCTCCTTATTAAGTGTTATTAAAAGTTCCTCCTGCTAAGGAGAGTTTGTGAGCGCTGAAGTTCAACAGTAGCCTTTTTTTTTTTACAGCCACAATGTATTTTAAAGCAGAATGTTTTTGCTGATTTGGAGGCACTCTGGTTGTAATATATACTTAAGTTGAATTGTCGGGTATAATTGTACTGCATGCAATGTCATTTATTCTACTTTCTGTGGATCTAGTTGTCCTACCAGCTCACACCTGCAAGTTACCGTACTTCATTCTTGGAGTTGTAGCTCAGCAAGAGGCAGAAGGGTGGTGCTATATAGATGCATTTATGCTGATTTCTGGGCCTTCTATCTGTGTGGGGTACTTTGTTCAGTACCATTGTGCTGCAGGTGCTGACGTGATGAATTCTGCTTTCTGTGGATCTCTGAATTGTTGGTACACTATTTATATTCTTACAATTTCCTTTAAATTAATTATGCAACCACGAGAGCTTTTCTGACAGTGCCACATCAGCCTCTGAATATTCATTATGCTGCCACAAGAACATTTTCTAAATTATTACATAATTAATGTACAGTATGTGACAGTATGTTCCTGTATCAAAAATAATTTCAATTTATATTTGTTTCCATACTGTCTGAAATAATGACAAGTTCTGCAGCTTTTCTCTCATCTGTACTACTATCTATATACTGTGCTTACACTGTAAGTGCTGGTCCCAGAAGTACATGGTAATTGGATTAGTTCCCAAGGGCTTCATATGGGTATTGCACCTGGGATGCCATGAATAACAGGACTGGGCATAAGGATGGAGCCTTTTCCCCAAATGATATTATTTATTGTATTATGCATAGTGCAAAATATTTGTATATTTCATACACTCTACTTAAATTGCCTCCCTTTCAGCTTGCTGGATTTTGCAAATACATTTCCTACAAATCACCCCTTAAACTTGATATTACCTTAGCACCTAGTTACAGTATTTTATTAAGCCCCTTCAGACCAAGTTGGCAGCTACTTTGCTTATGAATGGGCCCTCCCAGGGGCACATACATTGATGTAGTCCTCTTGCAATGGGCGTGCATAACTACTATTATGATTCAATCAGATGGAGTATAGGTGATACTTATTTTTATGTGTGTGGTCAGCTTTAGTCCAGGAAAAAATTATGCCTTTCCTAAACATTCCCCCATTGGAAAATGTTCTATGGACCACATGGTAATAGGTGGCATAACTAATATAGTAGTGGACTGAATAAATTAATATATATACACAATAACATGTTTTTGTATAGATTGTTCAGCTTTCCCCAGCACAGGTGCATTTTTAGCTGTGTTATTCAGTTAATACAAGAAACAGGAATTTCCCCATTCCACCCCTGCCTTCCTCTAAGTAAATGCCAGTTTTTTTCTCTATTGTCTGTTGTTTTTAAGACATTGCTAAGGGCTTTCTATGTTATAAAGACTTGGCTAACACGATTCTCAGCTTTATGATGTTGGACTTTTCTATGATAATCTATGTCACAGCTGCAGAAATGCTGGAAATAAGCTGGAGGTAGAAACTGTTATTATATGTTCATAACAGTTTTTCCAAGGAGCAAATATATATATCATACATGTACATATAATGATATCCAGCTGCTGCCTTTTTCTAAATTGGGCCTTGGCAAGCTATAATTGAATATTTTGCTGGTTCTTGTGAAAGTATGCAGTAACATCATAACAGATAATTTTCTAATAGAGATGCTTTAAATCCATAACTTTTGACCTAATGCCAAATGGAATCTGAATTTGTATGTTAAAATATGAGAATAATAAAAAGAGCATGTTAACAAATCATTTTCTTCAGTTGTCCAGCCCTTTAAGGTCAGAAGACTTTGGGGGTTTGGATTTAGTTTGGCTTGTGCTATCCATGACCATGATACATTATACTGTTACATATGGTACAATTATAGGATCCATTCCATCTGAAATCCCATTATCCAGAATGCTCTGCATTATGGGATGGCCAGACTTCATTTTGAGCAAATAATTCTAATTTTTAAAAATTATTTCCTTTTTCTGTATAATAGTAAAACAGTACCTTATACTTGATTCTAATTAAGATATAATATTCTGTATTGGAGGCAAAACAATCCTATTTGTTTATTTAATGTTAAATTTTTTTTTTTTTTTTTTTTTACAAACGTATAGTCTGTTGATCCAAATTATGGAACAATCACTTATCTGGAAAACTCCAGGTCTCGAGAATTCTGAATAACAGGTGTTAAGGTGTCATAGACACATCCTTCCAATTGTTCAAGCCTTTGCCTTCCCAACATGTTTTGTTATATACCCAGGACAGCCACTAGGGGCTTATTGGTGATGCAATTAACTATGGGATGCAGTATTTGTGGAGGACTTTAATAAACTGAGTATTTTTAGCCTGCATGTGCACTGTTCCTCAACTCTTCATACAGTTGTGGGGAAAAGAAAGGTGGATTTGACCAGGTGATGACCAGAAAAGGATGTTGATATTTTCATCAAAAATGTTCTCAAAAATAGGAACTTGAACCTTTCCAGGAGCAAATGAGGAAAAACACCACAAATATATAAGAAATTTTTCAGTTTCAACCAATTTAACATTTCAAGTTGAAAAATGGAACTTGAAAGGCAATAGACCTTTGAGTTTTGTTTGCCTTATTTAGGACTTAGGAGTGTCTCGCATGAGGTGGTTGGAATTATATTATTTTCAGTGTAAGCTTATGAAATAAAAGCATGATACACCCTTTGGTTATGGTACCCAATTTAAAGTGATTTAAAGTTAAGTCCAGACAAAACTCACTTGTTTTATTATTATTATTATTATGACTTAGAGCCTTATTGTTACTTCCCTAAGTCAACAGATCTGTGTCATTTAAGGTAGGGTCCTTACATTCATGCAACCGAAACTTCTTAGTTCCTTATACAAAGCTGTCCTCCATCTATTGCTCTAGGTGTTAGTATATGTAGTGATTGGCCCCGGGGCTTTTAGAAAGTGGGGCATTTAGAATATTTGGATGAAGGGTTGAATAGGGATCTGTAAAGAGGCATAATGATGATGGCAGTGGGAACAAAGTAGCCATAAAACTTATAAAGTAGATCCACATACTCTCTGGAGTTCATTGTTGCTTTATGTGCCACTACTTTTGCAGCATTTAATATATAGTAAAAAAAAAAAAAAAAAGTAATATGTACAGTCCTAATGCAATCTTTAGAAGTGAATGGGCACTTGTAATATAATACCTGTATTGTAATTCATTTTGCCTGATTTGCTCTTTATTGTCCAGTTCACAGCAGGTGGCTGAACATTCCTATGGACAATAAAATACAATGGTAAAAAAAAAACACATCATAATGAGAGTATATAAGGCTTAGAAAGCAATATGACACACATCAGATAAATCAAACCAGTTTTTCAAACCTATTACTTTAAAAGGATGTGAATGACGTATTTAATATTTAACCACTTTGGCTGGACCTCTGATGCAAGGGCTGATGTAGTACACAGCCTTCTAAAAATATAATAGGAAGCCGCAAGTGGGTGTGAGCTAAAGCAGATATTTTCGTCATATCATGTGTTTTGGTGTAATGTACTTCTCAGTGGAGTGGAAGTTGTGTTATACTCATATTTATTACTAAGGTGCCATTTATACTTCAGTTACTAGAGAGAAGTTATAAATATTAAACTGTACTGGCACTGTACATACTTCCAGACTTTGGCATTGTAATCTATGGGCACTGGGCACTGTTACTTTCAGTTTTGGCCAGTGTGTGTGGGCCAACCAGGATTGCCACTTCATGTATCCTGCACTCCAGTCACAAGCTCCTCTGCACAGCAAGGCCAGCGCCACCCTGCCCCACATATGTGTCCCATTGCTTTTTCTTACTTTGTATGGCCACGATTGGGGATGGAGGGTGGGGACTGCCTGGGAGCACCCACAGTTCCTGACAGGGTGCAGGCTTGGGTCTGTCCCACAGTTCCTGACAGGGTGCAGGCTTGGGTCTGTCCCACAGTTCCTGACAGGGTGCAGGCTTGGGTCGGTGGGGAAAAAACAAGGGCTGGGCCCACCAGGTTTTTTCCCAGTGTCCCATTGGCCCAGTCTGACCCTGGTTACTTTATTTATAATTGAAATTTCCATCTAAATCTCTATTAAGAGGCACAAATTTATGGCCTTATAGATTAGTTCTCAGCATAGATATTTGCTTCTTAAAAACAAAGTGAATTACTGTAGCATCTGTGTAGAAATGTTTAGCTGCGTGTAGTGAAAGAAATAGGCTTAGATGAATTCACGTATCCACTTGCAGGAGAACCATGCTTGCGCAATATGTATAAGGATGAAGACACATGAGCTACTAATAGCAACTACTTGTCACGGCTACAAAAATAGACAATGCTGTTAGTTTAATAACGCTCTCTATGTGTGTTTTAGTTGTGGCAATTGTCACTATTGTCTATGGCAGGGTATTTTCTGGCGTTTTGTAGCTGTGACAAGTAGCTGCTACTCATAGCTCCGTGTCTTCACCCTAAATGTTAAAGTATGGCACACAGGTAAGAGTGTCTTGCATTATCTGCATTTCATCCTCGCCGTCGCCATTGCCTTTGTAGAAAAGTCATGTAGAAGCGTGTAAATGCATTGCAAAGCAGCAGAGGTTGTCCTACTTATGTCCTAAGGCTACATACACTTGTTGCAGCCATTATGTACCCATACTAGGTTTTGGTTGCCATTAGGGATGCACCGAATCCACTATTTTAGATTTGGCGAATCCCCGAATCCTTCGCGAAAGATTCAGCCGAATACCGAACCGAATCCGAACCCTAATTTGCATATGCAAATTTGCATATGCAAATTAGGTGTGGCAAAGGGGGAAAAAGTATTTCCTTGTTTTGTGACAAAAAGTCACACAATTTCCCTCCCCACCCCTAATTTGCATATGCAAATTAGGATTCAGATTTGGTTCGGCCAGGCAGAAGGATTCGGCCGAAACCGAATCCTGCTGAAAAAGGCCGAATCCTGGCCGAATCCCGAACCGAATCCTGGATTCGGTGCATCCCTAGTTGCCATTGAGAAAACTATAGCTCAAGAGAAACTAGGGCAGTTATATCTCTATTCATACAGATGCATAGTAAATCAGAATGCAGAAAAAAACTATGCAGGTTTCTGAAATACTGTATTTCCATACTCTGTTGCTATATATTCTGCAACATATAATAGATACCAAGATACCTTTATATAACTTAGGATTTCCGTGGAAAGCAAGTGTTGGTGAACACATATCATGCTATGTATGGAAATACACCTAGAAGACCCTGTAAAGAAAGACACAGTTTATTCTTTTCAATACATTATAGTAGCAGCAGCTCCATTAAACTACCTGTATCAAGTGAAGTTTTTGCTTCACAGCTACTCTCCCCTCCACTCCATACATCTGAAAACCAAACTAATAAAAAAAAGTTTGGACATCAGGGTGCATGAATGTAGAGGTTGAGTCATTGTGATGCATAGCATCTGGATAGCAAAGGAAAATGTCCAAAGAAATCAGCTGAATTTCTTCCTTTTAAAGGTATGAAGCAATCACCTGCCTACGTGTTTTTTGTTTGCGGCAGAATTATAATATATCGGCAGTAACAATGAGGCACACTAAAGTCATTGATTGGAAGGCACAGTTTGAATGCTGCACAGTAATTTTTAGCAGCAGGGACTACCTAATTAATATGGTAAGCTGAGGTATGTGATCATGAGAAATTAGTGACACCAAAGTGCTGTGTTTTTGCTTCACTTACACCTGAGAGCATACAATAGGTAGCACGGCTGCTGGCACAGAACCATTCTTCATTTGATAAATGTGACTGATTTTAATAAGTAGCTCCAGTAACATGTTAAAAAAACATCCTTACCTTTTGTAGCTTCTTGCACAAAGCATGTGTAATCATCGGCTCTGAGAATTTGTTATTGCTGTCACAGGTTTCCCAGGAAAGGGTCAAGCTGACCTTATGTGTGGCGATATTGATCTATATGAGCTGTCTCTGTTAGTCCTGAAAAAGTCTGATTTGTGCTTTCTTCTGCCTGGCCATACCTGTAAAAATGTTATTCCTTTGTACAAGCAATTTTTGCTTTGCCTGTATTTAATATAGCTTTTGCAAACTTGCAGTGTACATTGTATGTGAATAGAAAGTTTATTTTTGCACCAAATCACCTGTAATCAGGTCTTAAATATGTAGTGTCTGCAGTTAAAATCTGCAATCAAACAATTGTATAATAAGGAATATATCTCAAAATTCAAATGTTTGCTTTATTTAAGCAGTTTTATTACACTGTTGTCATACATCACCATGAACCAAATAATTAAATGTAATATTATTTATTTATTTAACATCAGTAATACTGTATTACTGTATAATTAACACATTACTATAGGGATGCATTATTTATGGTTGTCACACAAATGTTTTTTATTTGGAAGGTTTGATACAGGGTATGAAATAAAGCAGGCAGAAGAGGCCTAGTGCCTAGAGCACGAAGGTGAAGGGGCAATAGGCACTTGCCTCTTCTGTCACCTAACCTTACTCTGGGTCCCTGTCCAACCCCACCGAACACAACATTTACATTCACCCCCCGCACTCATCATCTGCACATGCACAGGGGCAAGGAGGCTATCCGGTAGGGGTGAATGGGTTTGAGAAATTCTCGACCCTACCCGCACCTGCCCCCTCCCAACCGCACCCAACCTGCTGTTCCCTTCTATTTATAGACCTGTGCCCTATAAATTTAGGCGCCAGAAGCCAACAGTACAAGGTCGCAGATTTTGTGCAGAATCCGGCCCACACCTGCACGACCCGCGGGTTTCGGGCCGCCCGCACATCACTTCTGGCCAGGCTGCCTGTTTTATGATTTTAACCTTAAGGTCATTACTATCACAGCAATAAAGCTGGCTACTAAATTAATAAAGCACATTTGAGTGTGCCTCTGTTGAAATTCAGGCTTAAAATATGCACAGAAATTGCTTTTAAATGCATTATTTAAAGGAGAAGGAAAGCTACGGAGGCATTTTATTGGCAATAGATTAGCTGCAATAGTGCAAGCTAGAATGCTATATTTATTCTGTAGAATGTTTTACCATACCTGAGTAAGAAGCTCTAGAATCTCTCTGTTTGTTTAGGATAGGAGCTGCAGTATTAACGTGGTGTGACATCACTTCCTGCCTGAGTCTCTCCCTGCTCTGGGCTCAGATTACAGCAGAGAAGGGGGGGGGGCGGGGGAAGAGGAGCAAACTGAGCATGCTCTTGCCCAGGGCATTGAGGTTTAAGCTGAAGGCAGGAAGTCTGATACAGAAGCCCATGTGTATACAATAGAAGGAAAGAAATGCAGTGTTTCTTTCGACAGGGGACTGACTCAGAGCAGCACTACTTTGGGGGTTTACTGGTATATTTCGATGGACCTTTCTGATAAGGCTTACTTAGTTTTAACCTTTCCTTCTCCTTTAACAAGTAAATAGGGATCATTTACATACTGCACCACATTGTACAAAGTGCAATTGTGGATGCAATCACCATGTTTCTTACCCACAATGAAGCATTTTTGCACACAATCCCAGCATCATTGCAGTAGATGTGGGACCTCAGTGGCACCTGACACAGTTACAGACAGTCCATCAAAATTGATGCAGTTGCATTTCAAAGCAAATTGGGTGCTATTGTGCTGTAAATGTTCCATGTCTTCTTGGTATTATTTCTGGCATTAGGCATGAGACTATAACGTGTACCCAACACTTTTGGCACAAGTACACTGCTACCATTGATGCAGCTGCTGTGGGGACCCTGAAAATGTTGCCTGGTTTGGAGGTGGAAAATCATGCAGAGCATTCCCATAGATACAGTTACCTTCATTTGTAGTGAGTTCATGCCTTTCTCTATTTTTACTTATAGTTTGTATTATATTCTCAACACGCATAATAAAAATGCAGCACGTTGTATTAAATAAACACAATTAAATACAACACTGCTAAAAACCAGATCAGAAAGAATGGTTTAAACAAGGCAGAATAAAATGGTATTAGTTAACTTATATTTTTAGGTGGATTAAAACCCACATCTTCAACACTGTAAGTGCACGAAAAAAGCCTGTATTGTAAGGACTTTAAGAAAGTAGCTTCTAATAAGTTGAATTATAAATGTTAAGTAATACGAAACATTACACAAGTTACTGCTTAGGTAGTAATTAATATAAAACTACCTGACAATTAAATAGACAAGAGAGCTTTAAAATAACTTGTTACTTGGGGAAGGTATGACTCGATTTTGGTCCCAACCCCCATAACCCAGTAAACACTCAACCACAACATCTTGGGTGGAATGCAGCAGCTTGATTTATTACATAACATTACATAACTTAGGATAAATTATCCACCAAAACAGACCAACCTTATTATGACAAATGAATAACATGTTGAAATGTGTAAAACATTAGCTGCTGAAGGCTGCATATAACAATTAGCTTACAATAAATTAACAGTACCCCTCCTAACCAAATCCTATTTTCCAGCCTAAAGATAAGCCTATGCCACCTACTTCCTTGCCTACTGGGCCTCCTTGCCCCTAAGCCTAACCCCAGGCCTATCCAACTACTGCCCCCTTTTCGGCTACCTAATATGTCAGCTGCGACACTATCTCCCAACCATCCCTGCAGGGCAGGGGGGAACACTGTCTGTTCCCATGCAGTCACAAGGTAAGAAAGGGTTTCCCACACTTTCTTCTTAGCTATTTAAAGGCTAAGCCCTTTCCCTGCTTCCCTTTACACTACAGTTCCCATAATTCCAAACCTGCACCCCCACTATCTTTTCTTATTCGTTCCTCAGTCATGGCCCCATTCCGCTCCACATGTCCCAGGTTCATAGTGCTTCTTGATGGCACATAGGTTAGTACTACTCTCTATATGACTGATGTGATTGATGAACAATCACTGTAATTGTAATTATGTCACATAACATGTCAGCAATATAAACAGTACAGTTAATAAAGGGCACATTTTCTTACTTACAGTTCTAACGTTATAAATAAAAACATGAGATATATTGTAAAATCAAGCATTTTCTTCTACAAAGTAGGAAAAGCCTAGTGCTTAGCATTGCTATCTTGTTTGTATCTCAATGCATGCTTGCATGGGATTTTTCCAGGGACTCTGGTTCCCTACCACACTCCAAGGACATAAAGGAATGGTAGGCATCTATTAAAAAAAATGATCATCTGAAAGGAAACTTAGATTGCAAACTTCACTGGCACAGTGAACACTGTAAAATGCTGTGGAATATGTCCATGCTATTTAAATTAAGGATAACAATTAGGGACTTAACACTTTTTTTAAGGAAGAAAATATGTTGCAAAGCTCTTTTAGCTGCTTTAAACAATAGATCTTCAGTACAAAGTTATTTCACTTGTAAGTAACCATTGTTAATTGAAATGTCACTCGTAATTTCTATTCACCAGTAGAACAGGGATACAAGCTTCCAGTAGTGCTGCATAAAACCATAATGTTTAGAACTCTCTTTCATAAATAGGTAGGCAGTTAGTGTAGGATTCTGAGTTTAGAGACTGGGACACCAAGGCTTTGAACAAAACACAGGTTTATTAAGCAATGGGCATTCCCAACAAAAGGCAACAAAAAATGTACAGGGTACAGTTCAGCAACTTCAATGTAGAACATTCAAGGTACAGTTCAGCAACTTCAAAGCAAAACATTCAAGTTACTTAAATTATGCAAAATGTTATATTTTGGCTTCCAAGCAGCCCATTAAGTACCATTATAGAAAGATTCTGCTCTCTCCTATACATGAACAGTTTGTTCAAAGATTTATTTTGGGTTGTCAAAAATAAACAGATCATACTGAACTGACAAAACTGCACTCATATTTTGGAAACAAAACAACAATTAAAAGGCTCCGACACATTTGAGATTTAAGAACCAGTAATCCCTTAAAACAACACATATTATTTAATCCTGCATAGAACTCAAATCTCCCTGGGATAGTAGTTATCTAATCTATAGGTGAAGCATGAACTGTACATCCTGTAACCCAGTCACAAAATTAAGTAAATGGTAAATTGCAATTGAAATCTATGTAATCAGAATTCAAAAATGCTTAATTTGTAGACCAAGTGCAGTGTGGCTTACAAGTATAGTTTGGGGAAAACCACAGGAAACCTTTAACATTCACTTCCTGTTCAAGTCTGTTAATCATTTTGGTGAATATGTTGTGTAAGGGGCAGTTACTTAATAGGGTTCATTGTGTCTGACATTCTATGTATGGTAGAAATAAAGCCAAGTGATACAAGACCAGTTGATCAGCAGCCATCTGTTGTACACACTCACAGAGCTGATTTACAGAGAGATTCCCAGCAGTTCAATATTTTTCATTTTCCTATCATGAACATTTTCCTGACAGTTGGGAAACGGTTTGAATTATTGAAACATTTATCAAAGCAGATCAGTGTCAGATTGTAGGAATGTATTAAACTGCTATGAGAAGCTAAACACCATTTTGTTTTATAACCTCAGGTGTTACATAAGATATTGAGTTAAAAATACTCTCCCAAAAAAAGAGAACTCTATTACCCTCAATATTAGAAACCAGCATAGTAAATAACACTTACATTGTTTCACCAAGATGTTTCTGTATTTCAAGGCAAAAACAGAGATTAGGAAAATCACCCACACTTATATGAGTTTCCCCTTATGGTCAGTACCCAACTTGCATTCAAATTTTGCTTTGATTTCCATTTTTGCTTTATCTTATTTACATGAAAAAGTTTGACCAATACCTGTAAATAAAATAACTCAAAGTAGCAGCAGTCTAAAAAAATATATTCATTGTATAGGGCCTTAATTATTCATGAATGACAACACAGTCTCTTGTTACCCATACTTAATCTCTTATCTACAATGCAAATTTAGACCCTACTGCCATATTAGAACTCGATTAGTAGATTCCATGGTTATATAGTTGCTTATTTATGTATATTAGATTTTCAAAGCAAACACATCTTACCAGTGTAACAGTTCATTATTTATAAATGAATGCAATTAGGTTTTATTTTTAATTTACTGGCCCACTACTGGACTTTAGTCAAAACATTTATTATTTTGTCAGAAAATTTGAGAGTTTGCGCATTTAGCTTTAATATCAAATTTCTCTAAATTAGACATTAGTTCAATTCCTGCCTATGCATTTCCCAAAGCCAAAAATTAGGTTATTGGGCATCCCCATTGCTCTGCAATACATTTTTGCCTACAACTTGTAAAAAATTGCTCTCAGTGTTAATTACATTTCTGTGTATTCCAATAACATAGCATAATGATATGTGGTGCACTGTCCTGTAATATTAACTTAACAATGCTTGTAATTGCATAATTAATATATTTGTTTTTACAAGCTTCATTAATAAAATGTATTTTAATTATGTGAAGGTTAGACAATGACTTGCTCTCTATTTTTTGTAGAATATAAATTTAATATGTGTGCCTTTATTGTGAGATGGTATGGTATATGGTTTTATCCATTTAATAACAGCACCATTATATGTTGCATACTGTATGTATGCCAGCTTGTAATGAAAATGTATTGAATCCCAGATTAAATACAGGGCTGACTGGAACAAGAACACAAAGTCTTTCTGTTTTTAAAGTGCACGCCAATAGTTTTTTGAAAACTACTTAATAGCCTCACACGCCCAAATAAAAGCTGTTCAGCTAGACCACATTGTTACTGCCTCACTCTGCTGTGTGTCTTCAATTAGAGGTTACAAGTCACAGCAAAGGGCGTTTGTTATTGTGTCCTATTGGGATATTCTGTCTCTGTGGAACATTTTTTTTAAACTCATGCTGCTGCATCTGCCTAGTAAACAACAGGTCCTAAGGGAAGAACCAGACAAGTATTACTGTGGCTTTTGTAGACACAAGTACTGTAGGTACTATATATTTATAAATAGATACTGTATTTTTCACTCATGTTTACATGCATTTAAGACAATGCTTGACACATTAAAGTAACGTTTTTGAACAGTCACCCAGTAGGGAGATCTATTGGAAATATTTGTGTACAATAATTAGCTGCTATGATCTACTATTCACTAGCTCCAGAACTATTTGTAGATCATGATCTAAAGTTGACTGTACACAAGCCAATAAAAGGTGCTGGCTCAACCATTCCAGAAAATTGGGCAGGTATAAAAATGTAGTTATGTGACCACATAAGCACATTATTGATATGGTTCTCTCCCAACGGGTCTGCATAGAGCTGTGTTAGATCCAGTCATTGGCATCAGCCTAATTTTACCCCGCACATGGATGACCAAATCAGGCAAGTAACCTCTCTTTTGGCGACCCCTCCAAATTAGTTGTTTAATTTGTGTATGGCCGGTTTAATTTTTGGACACCCCTGCTCTAGGGATTCATGCTCTAATGAACTGGGATTACTTTTCCAGTGATATATTTATTATAGGTATGGGACCTGTTATCCATATTGCATTGGACCTGGGGTTTTACAGATAATGGATCTTTCTGTAATTTGGATCTTCATACCTTCTACTAGAAAATCATGTAGACATTAAATAAACCCAATAGGCTGGGCTTTGCTTCCAATAAGAATTAATTATATCTTAGTTGGGACTAAGTACAAGGTACTGTTTAAAAAATGTACCTTTAGATTCATAATGGCATAATCGAACATATCTAACACACGAGATAGTAGATTTAGCTAATCCGTGCCAGTAAACAGCAACAAGCTGCATTGTTCACAAACAAAACATGTATTGACCGTGGCCTTTATGGTAACCAGACAGCATTCCTCTGCTAAAGAGAACACATCAAACATCAATAGAATGAAGTCTATAGTTCAGATAACTTTTTTTTGTTGCTGAATGCATGAGGCCAGGTGTACGGTACAAAGAAGTAAGCTATGTGTCCAATTGTTTTGTATTGGAATCTCTCCATTAAAGCAATGGAATGTGGCATACAAAGGGGTTCCATTTTACATGTTCCAGGCTATAAAGATGTGTTAGTATTTTGACGAGCATGAAGATTGATGCAAATGTATCCAAACTTGTATGGGTATCGGATCAATTATCTTCAAACCTATTGTTCAGAAAACTCCGAATTACAGAATGGCCACATTCCATAGACAGAGTCTATGCTGAATGTTCACATAATACTACCTTTTTTAGTTGGCCATGTTTCTGTTGATGTACAAAAAGTTTTCTTTTCTGCTGTCTTGTACTTTATTACATTGCATTAAGGTTGTGGGATGACAGCATCTTTTGTGTGCAAATAACTTGAAAAAAACAAAGCACTGCATATACAATAAAGGAAGGAGTTGCCTGGGGATATTTTTCTTTCTTAACATGGAGGACATTTTGTATGAATGAGTATGTGGTATAAAACTCTGTTTATAAGCCTGAAAGTTTCTTTTATTGAATGAACAAGATTGTTTCTTTTATATGCCTAAATTACTGGCAAAGACATAGCAAGAGAAACAAAATGGCTTTCCTTGACCTTATTGTGCACAATAACATATGTCAAACCATGCCATTCCTGTTCTTTTAGAAATACAGCCCCTGGTATCTGTGCCAGCTTGGTCAATATATACCTGTCCATATTCTTTCATCTTCTGTTGTATATTTGAAATGAATAGTTTGTACAAAGTCCTGACAATTTTTATTTAACTTGATTAAACTGGAAGAAGTATGGCCATTAAGACTATTTTGGTAGAAGGGTTCTTTATTTGTTATTTTGGTTATGCTTCTGCTTTACATAACATTATAAAGATGTCCCATGTATTCTTTTCATTCATAGTATACCCTTATGCTAGGATATGTGTTGTTATACTATACTTATTCCTACATATAACTATAAAGGACTATTTGTGTTTTTTTATTGCAGGAAAATATGCCACAGACCCCTTTATTTCCCAGCATGCTTGGCTCTACCTGTAGTGGGCAGGTGCAGCCGGAGATGGGAGAGCAGTGTAGAGATCCTGTTTATCAAGATGGAAGCCTGGTGTCTGGGTCCCTTGAAGTTCTAATTGAACGCCTTGTGCCTACTTTGGATTATTATCCTGATGTAAGTTGAGTGTTTGTCATTCTCTGCTTTCTCTGCTCCCTCTTACTTTATATATATATATATATAAATATATCTATACTTTCCTTTCTCTCCAACAGAATGTCAGGAATGTTCACTACTGCTCCTGTGTGAATAGCATTGCCAAATGAGGAGATTTTTACAGAAAGAGAATTTATGTTTTGAATGAAGCTTACGTAATCAGGGATAATGGCATTCTGAAACTGTAATCTGAATGTACAAGCATTGCATTGTATAGTTAAACAAAGTTCCAGCAACGTGTGAGGGCATAACTTAGATGTGCATAGTGTTCCTTCTCTGATATTTGTATTTCTATGATTGAGGTGTAACTGCCATGTTCTTACCCTTGCCTGGTGTGTGTTCTGTACACAACAAGAGAATGGCCAAGTATATGGGACCATTGACTGGTCTCATGGCAGCAGTACCCCTGAATAGGAGCATTTCCCAGATTTTAAGACAGGTTTTGGAACATCAGTTATGTGAATGTTACGCTTCATGAAGCATTTTAAGTCTTTCTGTATTTTAAGTGATATTTTTGGATTTTACAATAATTTTATATCCAGGCCCTGGTTTTCCCATATTCTATGTTCTTTTTTTTATTTGGTCTCCTGGAAAATGTCAAATTGAGGCTTGCCGGTATAATCATAGGCAGAACTTATTATTAAAGTATTTTCCAAATCTTTGTTATAGTGGTGTGCAGCTCTGTTCAGTGTAGTGTTCTTTATCGTGTAAAATACTGGCATGAACCAGTAAAAAGAGAACAGTATCCTCCACGTTATTGTTTAAAATGGATGCAGTTGTTGCATGTGAGGCCACTGCGTCCATTTTTTGCATTTCGCAACACTGTCTCCCTAACAGTAAATGCCCATATTATATCTCTATCACACATTAGTAAACGGATGACTTCGGGTGTTGTGTGACTTGAAGCTGGGAAGTGGAGAGTCCAAAACAGGAAGGATATTTTAGCAGTGCAAGAGTTAAAATACTTTGTGAATGGGTTTTTTGTGAATAGTCATTCACAGTAAGAAGCAATCATGCAACACAACACAGAAGGCTGTTCACTCATAAACAGACAATATTGTGTTCTGACCCCTTGACCATTGGTATCATTCCTGCAGCCCTGTTTTGCCTTTGCTGGCTGCGGTCCATGGAACACAATGTGCTATGTCTATATTGTCTCACAATGTTGTGCGGATGTGAAAGGTCACAGACTTTAACACTTTTCTTCATCCCGGCCTAATAACCATCCCTCTTCCAGTCTGTTAAATTTCCCCCCTCCCCCATTTTGCATGATATTGATGATATTGCTAGGAAACCATAGTAGGCAATTGGTTTGTGTCTAATACCCTTTTCCCTTCTACTTAAAAGGGTGGTTCACCGTTAAATTATCTTATGGTATGTCATAGGATGTGCTATTCCAGCAATTTTGCAATTTATCTTTGTAATTTGTTTTTGATAGTTTTTGAATTATTTGCCTTTGTCTTCACTGACCTCAACAGCCAAAAAACTGTTGCTCTGTGATGGTACAATTTAATTGTTATTGTTGTTTTTTATTACATCTACTTCAATCCAGTCCCTCTCTTCTTCATTGTACAGTATCTACTTCAGACTATCTGGTTGCTAAAGTAAATAAGGCCCTAGCAATGAGATAGTTGCTACATTTTTAAACTGGAAAGTTGCTGAACAAAAAGCTAATTAACTGAAAAAACACAAATGGAGACCAATGGTAAATGTATTACAACTTACTACAAGTTAATTTGAAAGTTAACTTCCCCTTTAAGCATTGTTTTGTTCATCTCTCCCTCTTTTCCTATGTTGTACTAATAATAATATATTCAGCTGTGACTTTAATGAGTATATTCAAATGCCACAACAAGTGAAAGGGCTACAAAAATAGTTATTATTGGCTATATATGTGCTACACTTAATAGGCCAGTCTGTGTCTGTATACAGGGTAGACATACTGTATCTAACTCACAGCCATTCAAGTAACATTCTGCTGCAGTTTCAACATCCACAACAAGAAAATGTGTGTTTTGGGGCATGTACTCTACATATACTAGTGCAGTGGAGTAAAATTATACTAGTTTTGTACTTTGGCCAGTTGGTCATTGCTTTTAACATGAAACATTTTAGCTGCAAGTTGTAGCAATGTTCAGATTTCTACATTATATAAATTTAAGAGAAGCTTGAATTCTAACTTTTTAGAATTAATTTTTTTGGAATGGGTGATGCTATTCAATCAAAACCCGCTAAAAATAATTTGGAAGATTTACCCAGCCAGGACTTGCACACACTGTTGGAAAAAAGCATTTTAAAACAAACAAGCTAGAACGATGCATGTACTGTAATGAGCAGCCAAGACAAATTCAGACTGAAGTTGATTAGCCAGAGAACACATTTATGAGGATCAGACCAAGATCCCACACATTTCTGATAACAAATCCTAGAGCTCTTACAGATGAGCAATTCTGCCCATGTTCCCCTGAGCTGGATCGTTCATTACTTCTGTATCAGTTAAAGCTGATTATTTTCATGTTCTAACCACATCACACACATTTAAATTGGGGATCTGCCTCTTGTGCAGCAGGAGAGAGAGAGAGAGAGAGAGAGAGAGAGAGAGAGAGAGAGAGAGAGAGAGAGAGAAAGTAAGCTTGATAAATGCTTTCTTGTTTCATGAATACTTTACATACTAAAGTGAATATACCTGTCCCAGTATTTCGTAATATTATTAGTAGACACTGCTAAGTTTACCCATGGCAAAGAACACCTTATTACAGAAAGAGTAGTGGTTTACAAATATACAGGTTGTTATGTACACAGGTCATTGCTTGTGCCTCACCATATTACATTATCTTTTGCTTCACAGAAAACCTATATATTCACATTCTTGCTGAGCGCACGGATCTTCATTCATCCTTATGAGATTCTGGCCAAAGTGGGACAAATGTGCATCAAGCAAAAACAGCAACTGGAATCTGGTTCTGAGGCAGACAAAGTAAGGAAATAGTCAGCAGGGTCATACTAATTTCTTGCAAATGTTACTAACCTTTTCTTTCAAAATGGAAAGAACATAAAGCTACTGGCATAGGCCATCGCAATACCCTGTTTTTAAAGGGTAGTTGATGAGAGTTGCAGTTGGAATATCAAAGATTGTCCTTTGTAAATTGTTTTTCACAAATCATAGCTGCAACCATTATGAATTACAATCTGGTCAAATAAATACAAACAGTGGTGTCAAAACACCCCTATCCGCCTGTCATTGATTTCCCAAGAGATACATGGAAAATGCTAGGCCTACAGCAGATGTATTGGAGAGTGACCGACCACCACGGTCCATCTTTCATCTACCACTTAATGATATACATTGTTTTCAGGTAAATTAAAAGTTTTAGAATTTAGTGATACTGTCTATTTAACCTGGGAGTCCTATTTATCAATATTTGAATTTGAGTGGTTTTAGAGCTTTTTTAAAATTACAATTAAACTCCATTTCTCTAAAACTATGAATGCCATGTAATAAATTAAAAGAAAAATTGTTGAACAGTGCGCTAAAAATATGAAAACCTCTAAAAGTCTGAATGGCTAAAAAAAAAGTCCAATAGGATAGTTACCATAGGTGTAGTTACCATTGACTTCTATAGGACCTTGATTGTTTTTACTTGCCAAAGCGTTTCAGTGAAATTTTGTGTCAGCCTAAAAGCACCATAGTGTCGACACCACATATTGTACTTAGATTTCACTTCTGTTCTGTGCCGTGCCACCTATTTAATGGCAACATGGTTCAGCCCAGGAATAAAAAGCAGTGGCAGTAAAAGATTAATAGAGAAAGAAAATGTAAAAAAAAGAGTCATGCATGGAGTGCATTTTCTGCTTGTAGAAAATTCCCAATTACTACATCTCACTTTAAACCCACATGATTAGTCTTGCATATATCACATTTCCCTGACCCATTCTCAGCAGCCGGCTTCACTTTACATTTTGTGTTCATGGTGATCTCTGCTTAAACAAACAACGTGTTCAGTTTGCAAAGAACAAGAGCAATGTCCTTTCTTTGGCTGGGTGCCTAGGACAATCACATGTAATGATATTTGGAATTCCTCCGGTCTTCTTTGGGTCACAAGTGATGTATAGTCTGTACAGTACAGTGTATGCTCTTTTCCACTGGGCACAGTGTGGTTAAAAGTGAAATGAAGCTAGTGACAGAGAGCGGAGTTTCCATGTTTCAAAAGTGAAAGCTGCAATGTTTGTCGCTTTTCCACACATGCCACACCTCTTGTGTATTCAGAATGTCTCTTGTGACGTGTAGGCTGACGAAGAATAGCGGGGGCGCTCTGTGGGAACTTTCACAGTGTGACAAGAGCTTTCCACACAAGCCAATACAGGAAGCAAAGCATATAATGAGACTGCCTACGCATCACTGTGTGTTTCACTCAATGTGTAAAGCGTGCATTAGGGCTAATGCAAGTGCAATTTGCAAAGCACAGCCACACACATTGCTATGTTATTAACCCACAATGCAATATTTTTTACTAGAATGTCTGTGTAATTGTTAGCATAGATATTTTTTGTGGCCTTAGAGTTGCCAAGAAAAGGAATGAGAAGAGTCCATAGGGCTTGTTTACAAACACAGCTGCAAATGGGATTGTGTTAAGATGGATGCAATGGTTGCACATATTGATGCTATTTATTAAAGGTATTTGAATCCAAACATGCTCTTTGCACTTCTGTATAATAGTTCCAAGCACCATGGTGTCTGTACTGCTTACCTATTGACACAGACGCCACCCTGACCCTTGCAGTAATTCCAGGGTTCCCACAGTGGCAACTTGCAAATAATTGGAAGGACTTTTATGATCTTGCCCCACAGACTGGCTTCATTACTGGCTTGCATTTTAAAATGAGCAAAGTCTGACTATTGACTGAGTTTGAGAACAAATTTTATTTAGCCTTTGTCATTGTTATTTGCATCTTTGGGAACCAATATTTCACCGTATTTGCTTTTGACTAGGAACTGGCAAGTTAAAATATGTATTTTTTTAAAAGAAATTCTAAATGTCATACATGGCTTATACATGAACACTAACAAAAATTAAACTAGCAGAAATGTCTAACAGCATTTAGTAATGAAACTAAATAATTTAGCAGTGTAACTAAATAAACATATTTAACTCGAGAAGTAAAACCAAAAAATGTGTTATTTTTTAAACACGAGCATTAGACCTGTAACACAAAAGTTCCTGTTATAAAGATAAACATAAAAGATCATAAATCTACTTTAGCAGGACAATAAAAAGCACTCCTACTGTGTGACATGTTGGCTGACACGTCACTTAGTCTTAGTAACCTCTATGTCACTTACCGCATTCCTCCCACTTTTGCCCACAACAACACACACAACACATAAATATCAGGCTATATAGTCTGAAAACTCAAAACAAACACCATGTTCTTGCCTATTACTGAAATGGATAAATGGAAGACAATATGTTTTCAAACATGGGACCCTATATGTTGATTAACTTCAACTTGCAGCTTGCTAAAATTCAGCATTTTATTAAGGTGAATATCACACCATGAGTCTTTTTAGCACTTTTCTCAACAAAACACATGTACCGCTCCAATTACTTTCCATTGTGGACAGCTGGAATCCCCAAATGTATGGCCCACATGCGGAGTTGTCATCTGTAAATGTGGCCATTAATGCTCAATATGACAAGTGCGTAGGAGTGCTGTTAGAGGCTATTCAAGTTAGCCAAAATGGGAAGTGACTGTAGACAGTTCTGTCTGTTAATGCTGACAAATGTAGTTTAGCAGGAAACCTAATAATCTACAGACTGCCAAGATAATAATTTGATATGTATCAGTGAAAAGCATGGGTTTTATAAAGACTCATCAAAAAAAACAGAAAGAAAATGATTTGGAATCCTTCTGTCACAAAACATTAAAAAATAATATTATGTTCTTATGCTCCATTTCTGGATGCTGCAGGTTTATAACACTGGCACTTGCTTTCTTTCCCAGGCTAAACTCAAATCCTTTGCTGCAAAAATCATCCAGCTTCTGAAGGAATGGACAGAAACATTTCCTTTCGATTTCCAAGATGAGAGAGCCCGGAAAGAAATGAAGGAGATTGCACAAAGGATCACACAGTGCGATGAGGTGAGAAACTTACACGTTTCAGCTTCATAAACTATTTAGGCAATTATTTTTAAGAATGCGAATCACATGCTATTTGTACTACATATAGTATACAGTAACACAACATAAGTATAGTATATATATATATATATATATATATATATATATATATATATATATATATATATATATATATATATATATATATATATATATATATATATATAGGATTTCTATCCCTGTAAGGGACTGGATAAAGCACTCCAGCTGTCTTCTTAGCCTCTAGTTTTGACTTTGAGGGAAACTGCTTGACATGTAGCACCAGAAGCAAATATATACATTTATTTCAGCCATATTTGCCATTGTAGTTAGGTAAAATGTATTAACACAATGCATCTTTTAGATACAAGTTTAGCATTAATTGTACAGAGATTTCTGTCAGATCCATCATTTTCCAATTATATATATATAACTGGACTATGAGAAGGGTTACATCAGCTTCCCACTCATCCATAGTGATATATTATATAACACACCCAATCCAGATTGATCAGTTCAGGCACAAAAAGCATCCATTTATGGGGCATGAAATCATGTATACCTAAAATGGAATATGCATCAGGACCCCAAGAATCATAGCGCCTTTGCATACAGCCCATAAAATATAATGAGATTCATTACAAAGACATTATGCTTTATAATCCAAGGTGACAATTAAGTGCCATGCTACACTTCTTTGAACAAAAGAAATCTGTATAATAAGTACTAGAGTTTATAAATTTGACCCTCAATTCCCCTTGGTGACAGCTTTTAATTAATTCCTAGAGGTGTGATAATGCTACATACTAAAACAGCCTTTTATAACAAAAGGCTGCACAGAGTATATGTAGCTGCTAGCTCAGTTACAGATATTCAAGGATAGAATATTACATTTTAATGATGAGGTTTATGATTTCATCTTGAGTATAGATCTGTGCCTGTTTCTTGCGTAGATTTACTGTTCATTAGAATCTCCTATGCTCCTTCTAGCACAGTAAGTAACTTGTATTGTACTATACACATATGGGATCTGTTATTCAGAAACCTGTTATCCAGAAAGCACCTAATTAGGAGGCCATTTCCCATAGAATACATTTTAATCAAATAATTAAAATTTTTGAAAATTATTTCCTTTTTCCTCTGTAATAATAAAACAGTACCTTGTGCTCGATCTCAACTAAAGGTGGCCATACATGGGCAGATTAAAGCTGCTGATATCAGTCCTTTAGACAGATTCAGCAGCTTATCTGCCTGTGTGTGGGGGCCAAAATTCGGCCTAATATAGATCGGACAGGTTTGATTTTTCCTGCAATTGAGGCTAGTTGATGCGGTCCTACAACCTGTTGGTGCCCATTTTCTTCATTGTAATCCAATCGTTCAGCCCTAGGCCCGAACGTTCGGATTGACCTGGTATGGCCCTGCAGTTGGTGGGCATATTGGGGAAAGATCCGCTCATTTGATGACCATGCCAAACTAGCGGATATTATTGTGTATGGCCACCTTAACATAATTAACCTTTATTGGAGATCAAATCTTGTTGGGTTTAATCAATGTTCCAGTTATTTTTTTTAGTAGGCGTAAAGTAAGGAGATCCAAATTATGGAAATATCACTTATCTGTAAAATCCCAGTTCTCGAGCAGTCTGGATAACAGGTCCCATGCCTGTATATTTAGCCTAGGAAAGTGTATTGGAAAATGGCCTTATTTTTATAAATTGCATTCAGTTACAAGCTACACGGTGCTTATTATCTGTCAGTATTTACAACAACCAATATCAATGTTATTGGTATTCCAAACATTTACCTTTGGAATGTACATCCAAGAGAAGCAAGTCATTTGTGTCCAAAAATTGTTATGGCATGGTCTTCTCTGTGCATAATACATAATATTATAAGTAATGTTTGCAAACAAGTAATTAAGCAATTATAAGTAATGTTTGCAAACAAGTAATTAAATAATTATAAGTAATGTTTGCAAACATCAGTTAGCAAGTGTTATACAATCTCTGTTTTTTAAATTTTGTACAGGAGAATGGAACTATCAAAAAAAGCATCAGTCAGGTGACTCAGAATGTACTTCTTGTTCTCTCCACTCGAGGCCAGTTCCAGGAGGTCAGGGAAAAGATCCGTCAGCCTGTCAGTGATAAAGGCACCATTCTGAAGACCAAACCACAATCTGCTCAAAAGGATATTTTGAGTGTGTGTAGTGACCCACTGATTTTGGCTCAGCAGCTTACTACTATTGAACTGGTAAGAAGTCATGTATAAGTTTGGATCATGTAGGGTATATTACAAAGCCAAGTGGCAATTTTGTATCAATGCTATAGCGCACAACAGACAAGCTTTTCTTTCACTAGTCTAACTGACTGGGTGTTTACTGTGCTGGGCCCATTTGCATGATTCCAGTCACAATGGTCCTTGCAGTTCCAGAAATGATCACAAGAATTAAAACAACCGATTTAAAGTGATTTCCAAATGTAGTATAGATCTCCTCTTAATCATATGTAGATCAAAGATTTCACAGTCCAACCTTATCATGATGTAAGTGTAAGCATTAATGCAGGGATTAACACATTTTTGGATGCCTGTTCAGGAACGATTAGGAAACATCTACCCTGAAGATCTGATGCAAATCATTAGTCACATGGATTCCTTGGATAACCATAAGGTAGCTACTGTTCATTTATTACCCAACTGTATATAATCATTACATAATTGTATATATCTTTGAATGGTAATCAGGTTTACTAAAAATCATTTAGAGTGCAGCAATATTATTCTATTCATGGTAAAGTGTAAGACAGAACATTATCATTATCAAATGATAGGGCTATGGCTTGCTATACTGTTTTACTGTAAACTTACCTTTTTATTACATTTTCCTTGTCTTTTAAAAGTGCCGAAGTGATGTCACAAAAACCTATAACCTTGAAGCTTATGACAACTGGTTTAACTGCCTAAGCATGCTGGTGGCTACAGAGATATGCAAGGTAAGTAATGTAATAAGAGAAACATGACATTACGTTAAATGTTGTACCTTATTTTGTGCATGGCCAGCTTTTTTAACAGCATAAATGTTGTCAGGGAGAAAAACCATTGTCTTAATTGATCCAATGCATGAAAACAAATCCGAGTCTAGGGCACTTTGAGGTTCTTTTCCCATTGCACCCATGAGTATAAGAGATGTGTTTGGGGAAAATGCTTTGACAGGCTGTGCTCTGCATCTTGCACCACATTAATATGGTTCAAAGCACAACTGGCAACCCTGTACTTAATACCATCTATAGGCAAAAGGTACAGGTCTCTCTACCACCTTGCACTTGCTGGGCTTAGACAGACAAATAGAGGGCATTCAAGAGGAAGATCATGTGCTGGCCCAGCCTACCTATCAGGAATACATTAGTGCAAAATTCAGGCAGTGCTTTAAAGGAGAAGGAAAGCTACGGAGGCATTTTATTGCCATAAGATTAGCTGCAATAGTGCAAGCTAGAATGCTTTATTTATTCTGTAGAATGTTTAACCGTACCTGAGTAAAAAGCTCTAGAAGCTCTCTGTTTGTTTAGGATAGCAGCTGCAGTATTAGCTTGGTGTGACATTTCCTGCCTGAGTCTCTTCCTGCTCACTTATAGCTCTGGGCTCAGATTACAACAGAGAAGGGGGGGGGGAAGAGGAGCAAACTGAGCATGCTCACGCCCGGGGCAAATAGGTTTAAGATGAAGGCAGGAAGTCTGATACAGAAGCCCATGTGTACACAATAGAAGGAAAGAAATGCAGTATTTCTTTTGACAGAGGACTCAGAGCAGCACTACTTTGAGGGTTTACAGGTATATTTAGGTGGACCTTTCCGATAAGGCTTACTTAGTTTTAACCTTTCCTTCTTCTTTAAGTGATTGAATATACTTAACTCACACTCCGGGTCGGTGCTCCTATCAGCAGAACACTGCACTGTCCTGGGGTTCTTCCAGCAAGCACCATGAAGCAATCGGCTTCCTGCTTCTTCTTTCTTTGGCAGTACACATGTGCAGTGGAGTGAAAAGCCGAACTTTAATGAAGCAGTCTTTGTTCTACTGCACATGCGTCTGCCCTGGGAAATTTGAAGGAAGAAGAAGAAGGAAGGCGATCGCTCTATGGTGCTCGCCGGAAGAACCCCTGGAACGGTGCGGTTTTCTCCTGATATGAGCACCGGCCCGGGGTGTGAGGTAAGTGTATATATATACAGGGCCGCTCCTGCCATGAGGCAAGGTGAGAACCTTGCCTTAGATGGCATGGAGTGGGCAGTTACCAGAGGTGGCAAAAAGCTGCCTCTGGTAACTTTAAGAGCCGAATTGCCGTTTTTTAAGATGGAAATTCAGCTCTGGTAGGGCAGGTAGGGTATATATATATATATATATATATATATATATATATATATATATATATATATATATATATATATATATAATTTCACCCCATGCTATTTAGCTTATGATGCTTGCAACACATCCTCTTCAGTGGTGAAGAATGTAGAAGGTGTTATAAAATGTGACAAACCATTACACGCAGAAAGAGGAAACTGTACTAAAGAGTGACCTTTCTTAGAAATCCTGTTCAACAGAAGTTACAAACTTTACCAAACTATATAACCAGTATATGCTGTGTGTAAACGCGTTGAAAGAGCTTACCGCTGTACACAGTGGGCCTGGGTGCACACGCTTCAGACCTTCAGCAAGGGGAGCAAAATACCAGGAAACTTCAAAAGACGCTGGCACAAGCCAGGAACCCACAAAGAAGTAGAGCCGGAGTCAGATAGTAAAATGTTAAAAAAGCTTACATTTTTCCAAAAATTAAGAACCAAGGCCTGATGCATTTCGTGTCTACCAAGGACACTTAGTCATAGGCTGACAGAAGTTAGTCAGGGGACTAATCACTTGTTAATTTCTCTTATAACAAAACTAGTGTGCCGGCAATCTCAATGCTGTTAATACAGACAAGTTTAACAATCATGTTAACAGATGGGGGTTCAGTTGCATTACTCTTCCCTGCAGGCACCACAGTTTATTGATAGCTCATGAAAATAAGCCTTTCAGAAGTTTCTAGATACAATATATCCTTAGATGGAACATAAAACTCCTAAGCTTTATTTGTATTAAAGCATAAAGTTGTATACTTAAGAATATTTAAGAACTCCCCTACATAGCTCATTTCCTACTACACTGCAGGAACTTGCTGTTTCCAAATTGCTTGAAACAAGGTGTGTGATGAAGTCACACAGTTTTTACCACGTCTATTAACCCATAGCCACCAGATATTTGCCTTTAAACAAGGTACCAGTAAAGTATTTGTTATGGGTTACTATTCCTAGTGCTAACCTTGTACCTTTTATTATATAAGGTAAGATAAGCTTGTATGGCATCATCATTGGTTGTGCTTTAGCAATATATTAGAGGTCTCATTTACAAAACCAAGGAAAATATGCACAGGGCTAAACATTGTGTCAAAGAGTTGCACTATACTCTGAAAACAATGATACCTGCATTTGGCAGAGCTGCATTCCTGTGAGTGTACATCCTCTGGAATGCACCCTCAGTATGCACAATGATCAGATTTGCAAGGCTGGGGAGCACCCCAGGTCACAAGGTGCAGGAGTACCTGCCTGATAAAGCCATTGAATCGGACTGCCTTATACATTGAGCTGTTTTTTATTGGTGCAAGGTGCAAAGAGCAGCCATTCCCAGACAGAGATTCTTTGGGGTATATTTATCAAAGAGTGAAGTTAATAGTGAAATTCCGCCACTCTCCATTCATTTCTATGGGATTTTTAAAGGAGTATTTATCAATGGGTGAAATTTCACTTTCACCCATTGATAAATACGCCTTTCAAAATCCCATAGAAATGAATTGAGAGCTGTGGAATTTCACTCTAGTGGTGGAACTTCACTCCCCATAGTGTATGCTTCCTTACTTGCACTTGCTTCCGGGACCATAGTAAAGAAGTCCATATGTATTCTTCTGTAACTTTTCTGGAAAACATACATACAGTATATCCAAGACTCACTGTATGAATATGTGGTGACACCTTGGGTGAAAAGCCTTAAATATCATGAGAAAGAAATGACCAGGGCATACTGATATTCGCATTTTATTATTGATTGAAAAGAATATTCTACACTCCTACTAATGATGCTATTTCTTTTTGTATTATTCTAAAGGTGGTGAAGAAAAAGCACAGGACCAGAGTAATGGAGTTTTTCATAGATGTAGCCAGAGAATGTTTCAACATTGGAAATTTCAATTCCATGATGGCCATCATCTGTAAGTAGATTTTTTGGACTTAGAAAATGTTTCAATTAAAAATTGAAGAAGCCCTATACTTTCCATTGCACTTTGCCTGGTTTGAGCTGGCAAAGGCAAGTCTGGTGGAACAGGTAACGTTTGGTAAAATGTGCATCTTAGTGAATTTGCGAAGTAACACTCTTTCGCCAAAGCGAAACTTCGCCTGGCGTCAGAGTGCGAAGTAGCGCTACAGTCTATCTCCTTCGATAGCGAAGTTAAGTGAGTGCCCATTAGTAAATCAGCGAAGTAACAAAATGACGTCAAGCTGGGGAATTTTCGCTAACGTTAGTCACTTCGCCCTTTAGTAAATTTGCCCCTTGATGTCAATTAAATTTTGTTATTTCTGTAATATGAAATTAATCTCACTTGATAATTTATTGGCCAGATTAGTGTTATGTTTTCACAAGGCTGTTCAGGCCAAAACGGAACAGGTGGCAACTATATATATATATATATATATATATATATATATATATATATATATCAGGATAAACAGAGCATGAAATGAAATTTATCCAGTGATGCACTGCCATCTTGTTTCCTGTCTCCAGGATCTCTGCCTTGGCCCTAGGCTGTGTCGCTCGCTAGAGTAATACCCAGGGCTAGTGCATTTTTTGGCGAAAAAAACAGCCCAGTCTGTGGAAAGCAATTATAAAAATTGACAGGGGTGTTTAACAAATTGATACCCTCCAGTGATTATCAATCTTCATTAACAATCTCTCACTTTGGATTGGCTTTGTATGGTGAAAGAGAGAAAATATACCTGTAATAAAACAATATGCTTTGTGCTGCATTCTGCAATAACCTTTACGAAGACAGATATTGGCCTTACTGGGGATTTTGTACTGCAGAGACATACTGTATCTGTTGGATATATCCACTATGATAGGAAAATTCCAAACTTAATTCTAATTTCAGTTTTGATATGACAAATCTGCAGATATTGTGTTCTCATTAAATTAAATATGGACCATTATTGGTATTACATCAGGGGGCCTATTTATTAAACCTCGGTTTTTTTCTGGTCGAGTTTTTAAAAAGGAAAACTCAAAGTTTGAGATTTATTACACCCCAAAGCTGCAAAAAATCCAAATCCGAAAAAACTCCATCTCAAACCTGTCGAGGCCATGTAGAAGTCAAGGGCAGATGTCCGTTTGACAAATGAAGATGACGTGATTTGCGCTGGTTTTAGTGCGATAATCTGAAAAAGTCTGGGTTTTGGGGAAAAAAAATCATTCAGTATGATTCGGGTGTTATACATGAAAAATTTGTATGATTCGAATTGTCGAGACTTTGGTTATTGTTTAGGAATGTAGTAAAATATGTTAGCATGCTGCAGAAATAAGGTATAAAAAAATGCAAACATTGTCAAATTCATTGTTCCTGACCTTTTTTTACCTTTGATAAAGTGTGTTAGCTAGCTGATGGGGAATGTTTTAAGGTGACACTTATGTACATTTATGGGTGTTTTTCTTTTCTCTCTTTTTAGCTGGAATGAATCTCAGTCCTGTAGCCAGGCTTAAGAAGACGTGGTCCAAAGTGAAAACAGCCAAATTTGACGTTCTTGAGGTACAGGAATTGATTTCTGCATACATATATATATGTAGAAAGAATACTCTATGAATGACCTATAGACATTTTTACAATGCAAAAACTTGCAGAGAACCCAAAGGTTTTAATGAGATTTGTATGATAAATAATGTTCTGTTGTTAGCAATAAGCAGTCTCCATTGTTTTTAAATACATCAATATTAGTGACAGTCAAACTATTACTATAAGCCACACACTTTAGTAACTTGAAGTACAGTATATGGACAATTGCCTCAGTTTCCTAAGATATATCAAGATCATGACTCGGTAAGAATCTGCAGTCCTTTAAATACTTCTGACTACAACTCTCAGCATATGTTATGGAATGCTAGGAGCTGGAGGACCGGGAACTGGGCAGTGCTGCTATATGTAAAATATAAATATTTCTGCTCTTACTAGACAAATAGAACAAGTTTAATAGTAGTGCACACATATTAGGCCTGCAGCTGAAGATGCTGTTTAACAGATGGTGAGGTGTGACATCAGCACCCTCTAGCTACCACATATTTAAGTGCAGTTAATCACGATCCAACTGCTTTCTTTTCTTCACAGCATCACATGGATCCCTCAAGCAACTTCTGTAATTACCGTACAGCCCTGCAGGGAGCAACCCAGAGGTCCCAAAGTGCCAACAGCAGTCGGGAGAAAATTGTAATCCCAGTTTTCAACCTTTTCATCAAAGACATCTTTTTCCTTCACAAAATCCATTCTAACCGCTTACCTAATGGACACATCAATTTCAAGGTAAAAGCCCCTATTCTGCTTTCCTCTTGATTCTGTAATTGAGATCCAGAGATACAATAGATAAAGTCACAACTTGTGTTGAGTTCTATATCACACAACTAGCTTCAGTACATATTTAGGCTACCAGATCATATGAAAAATCAAGCACACTTCTAATTAATGTAGATCCAGGCACCTGGGTCCACTTTACAAAGGTGCAGCTACAAGCGAGCTAAAGTCAATACTGTGCAAAATATGGCTTTAAAGTGGGTAAACTCACTTCCCAATGATTTTAGGGGCCTTGCAGTGTAAAGAACAAAATTAGATGGACAACTGTCTTCTTTACACTGCAAGGAAAGAATTATTCTTATTTCAGTTATTTTCGTTGTATGTTCTTACACGGTATGTGTAACACAACTATCACTTTTGTATGTGTTTAGAAATTCTTGGAGATTTCAAGACAGATCCATGATTTCCTAACTTGGAAGCAGGTGGAGTGTCCATATGAGAAAGACAAAAAGATTCAAACCTACCTACTAACCACGCCTATTTACACTGAAGAAGGTAACATGAGCACTGGTCTCCTTCTTTTGATAATAGCATGTTTTCATTGCTGAAATTGCAACTTACTACTCATCATCAGTGCAATTACCTTTATTAATTTACTATACATAGCTATTTTCAGGAATTACTTAAACCGAATAATGATTTTTATCTAATTGAAGAAAATATAATTCAAACCAACTTTTAAATGAATACAGTCATAATACCTTTCCAAGTTGCCAGCCGGTTAATATTTATGTGTAGATTTACAACCCCTTTAAATGTGCAAGATTGTTTTGTTAATATATATATTTTTGATTTAATAACATTATCCGTTTAGTTGAAGTAAGTGTATGTAGCGGATGCTTGTTAGATCAGTTTAGGGAGTTGGAGGCACTTAGAAAGCCTGGTTGAAGTGAAGCAACTGCTTCTGTCCAGTTGTCAGCACAGCTCCAAATGCAAATGGGACAATAGAACAACATGCAAATCATTGGCTGTCTCAGCAGACACGCTGCATCAGTTTTGTGTTGTCAGCAGTAATTTTAGAGTGCCATTTTTTAAAAAGAGGTTGCCATATTTCTGTACTCACAAGATATGTGCTTTAACTGCCATTTACACTACTACTATGATTACAAGCTGTAATTTCTTATTTTTAGCCCTTTTCCTGGCTTCCTTTGAGAACGAAGGTCCAGATAACCACATGGAAAAAGACAGCTGGAAGACTCTCAGGTTGGTTTGCAATATTTATATTACAATTCACAGGAAGAGGCTTAAATACAGAAGCACTTATGAAACCTAACACCTGACAAACGGTAGGGACAGCAGGAAAGAAAAATTATGATTTAATAATGTATATGGATGCTAGATCTGGTTAAAAAATGGTTCTGTGCATGAAGAGGAAAGATTGATACATTGCCAGTTACTAGTGATGTAGAAAGAGAGTTGTGCTGCAATAAATTGCTTTTCAGCCTATTTTAGATTTGTATTGCACCATGGTTTTGAGTTAAAATAAGTTTTCTGTTTTTTTTACAGGTCAACGCTTTTGAACAGAGCCTGAAAACCGATCAATCAAAGCCTGAAGCACATACAGGAATAAAAGAATTTTTAGATTTCTTTTTTTTGTGCAGAATGTTCTTGTCAGGAAGTTAGTCCTCACTGGTTGGGGCTTGCCGTTTTTTGTACATAATATTTTATGAATCCTAAAAATGAATGGTATATAAATATATATTTCATGCTTTAAGTACTTATAATGTAAAAGGGAATTTTGTTTCTTATTTTTGTGTTTTACTAAAAAAAAAGAAAAAAAATATTACCCTTTGCTGCAAGTATGGCCACTACACAATGCAAAGGATTTCTCTCCAGAAAGCAATGCTTTGCATCAGCCCCTATACTGCAAAAGATATAACTCTTCGAATTAAAGGGCCGGGCCCTGTGTTGACTAAGTATACGAGTGTTTATAAGGAAAATACATATGGGTTTTCATCCATGTTTCATCCAACATTTGTATCTCACTGGCTGCCATAGTAACATAGTTAACTGTATCTGAACCAGATAGTTACAGCGCCGAAGCACTAGTCAATATGTTTTTAAGATATTTTTAACAGAATACTAGATCTTTTATATAAATCTGGTAACAGTTTTCCTTATTAAGTTATTATAATGAAGAAAAACCTTCAGACATTTTGCTTGGTTTATCTGATAAACCCCTTGCAGGTGTCATTAATTTATACTGTGTCTTAAAAAGTATGAGCAATCAAATCTCTCACAAAGTGTTAGGTCTCTGTATATTGGACTACATTTATTCTACATGTGCTATCCGTATACTTGGTTTATCACTGATATCTGCTGCTAACTGGTGTCTAGGAATAGTTTCATTATTTATTCCATTGTTTATTCCATAGAACCTAATGGCCAATGCAGTATATCAACAGACTTAAAAATAATCACTGTAAAGGATTGCTTGTGAATACCATTTTCATAGCACTGAACTGTAAGGTAATAAAGGCACAAAAAATTGTATGCAGGGCGTTGCAAGTGCCACTTCTCTTAAAGCCTTAAGGTGAAATACAGTCTTACAGCCCTTGAGCCCCTAGCCTATATTTCAATGAAAAATGTTTATCTGCTTCAAACAATAAGAAAGAAAAAGGATCCAGAAAAATATGTCCGTTCTGAGAAATACCACTCACACAATCTTCCTTGCCTCAAAACCAGAAATTAGAGAGTAAGCCTCTCTTGAGGATTTGCGGGCAAAAAACACAGCATTTGTTTCTTCATCTACATTAATTTAGGCTTACCGTGCATATGGAAAGACAGTTATAATTGCATAGATGCAGCCACAAATTGACTGAAGGAATCTCCACAGACTGGTTGTTACCATCAGAATAGGGGAGAATGGCTTCAGCTGTATCTAGATGCACAGTAATAAATGTTAAGAACATACCAGAATGGTATCCAGTGCAGTGTACCATAGCAACTAATCAGAATCTACCAGTGGTTCAAGTGCATCCGATGCAGTTTTAGCTAATATGTAAGAATGCTGGTTCCCCATTCCTGCTGAAGTCAAATGGGGAAATTGCCAAAGAATACCTTAGGAGTACAGGACAAAAGGCAGCATCATTTCCACCAAAAATTCTGTCTGAACACCCCCCCAACTACATATTATGTGGGATTAAAATATTGTCTTCTCCCACTAATGTCAAAAGGAATCAACCCACAGGCAGTTTAAGTTGCTGCTACAAGCAATCGGAGTCGCAATACCACCTTCTTCAGTTCCCTTTGGCTCCCTTTGCTCATTTGTACCTGAAATCTGTTCCATTCTTGAAGCACTACACTGCAGTTGTGATGCTGCTGAATAAGCTAATTGTGACTTTAGTGGAATTCTGTTTATTTACATTTTTTACTGTAAATAAAAACAACAAAGTGATTGTTGTTATAAGTCTGTACATCCATTGCAACTTTAAAACAGGACATGAGCTTTGTGGCTTCCAACATGAAAGGCAAGCTGCAATTTTCCTGCAACAGACAATCGCTGAAGCAACCCTACAGACAACTGCCATTTCTTATACTCGCCTACAATATTCATTCCCAGTATGACCTAATCCATAGAGATCAACCAGACCAAATGTCTGTGATTGGTTAAGGCAAAGCCCTGAATAAAACCAAATAGTTGCCTATAGAATTTGTTATCAAGACATGTTAAATTAATATATATATATATATATATATATATATATATATATATATATATATATATATATATATATATATTTAAAAGTTTGAAGAACTATATTTAATTTAAAAATAGGAGATCATTTTACATGTAATTATATTATGCCTTAATAATTTTTTTGTGATATATAAAGACAATGCGTTACTTTATCACTGGTACCACAAGCAAGGACAGGGGCACAGCTTCTGTAAGCCTCAGACATGCAGACATGCTAAAAATGCCGTCCATATCGATTCCTCAGGGGACATCTTATTTTTCCCCCTGCTCTAAATCATTCCAAAAATCCTGAATTTTTCTTTGGATAGTTTGCTCTGTTCCAACCATCTTGCTCAATATAAAAGCTGTACTGCAAAGCAGGGTACTCTGTGTTTGAACTGATGTGCTTGCATAAATAAATACAGATTTGCTTCATCCCAGATGGTTTGTGTATTTTTCCCCATATGTTACTCCGTGTACATAACTTCCATCACTACTGGGAGATAAAGAAGTACAAATATGGGCTCCCTTACATTGGATGTATTATGTGTATGGGCTACATGCAGGAGAACTTCTCAACTGCATCTTACATGATATGCATATTAAAAGTATAAAAATATAAGTAATGGATATAAGATCTGATCTGGAAAGGACGTGGCCATCCAGTATTAGTCAGGAGTGCAGCTCAATGGAAAAAAGCAGACCCCAATAGTCTTTACATGCAGTGCTCCCCAGTGTGTCCCTGCACTCCTAAACAGGATCTATCACAAAAATGATTTCCCCAAAAGTTTGGGCACGCACGTGCAATTCTTATATACTATGGTGGTTACTCAATGACACAAGTCACTTTCTATAAATGGGAATGACAAAATGAATACACCTAATGCAGCGGACTCCCAAATTTGGGGGCTGGCTACCCAGGGGAGCCGAAAGACATGGCTGGGCATGTAGGGCACAATTTAAGCTTTTTGTGCCCCTAGGCCTCTCTCTGTTGCTTGCATCTATTGGCTTCATACACATGTGACATTGCTTACACAGTGTAGTGGAAATGAAAAACATACCATGGTACAACTCACTCACCGTTACATTGTATGGATCTGTTAGTATTGCAAACATAAAATATTCAGCAATTAGACAGTTAGATTGTTCTTTAAAGCTAAACTCTCTTTTAGGCCTGCTGGCAATTTGAGAGACTGTGCTTAACTTCTGCATTCCAGATCTCATTAGCTCATGTCATGAGAGATTTCCTTACACAAAAAATCCCAATGGGATATATGTAGTACTATGGCCATTAAAGCAGATACTTCAATTTGTAAAACAGTCGGCACAGCATGATGTGCTCAGTCTCCATTACTCCCAACCGTGCATGGTTTTCAGAAATCCCCGTAGGACCAAAGGGGATCAATAAGGGAAACAGCCTTTCTGAAGGACCCATCTTTACTGCTGATTGATCCACTGCTGCTGCTAGTGGGATAATAGCAGAAATGTACTGCTTCAGCAAAAGGAGTCTTGAGAATGGGTTTATTTCGCTGCTTTAAATCATTGTGTGTGCATGGCCTGTTTCATGAGTGCAATTTTATATGTATGTAACAGTTCATTTAGTGCAAATAGAAACTGCGGTTGTCTAATTTTCCCCTGTAGAAAAGTTTACTCGGGGAAGAGAAAACAATGTAATAAATAGTAAATAAGCAAATTAAGTCCAATTGAAAAGTTGCTCAGAATTACTAGAAATACTAAAAGTTAAAGGAACAGTAACATGTAAAAATGTGTTTTAAAGGAATAACAATATAATGCACTGCTGCCCTGTACTGGTAAAGCGGGTGTGTTTACTTCAGAAATAGAACTATAGTTTATATAAACCAAGCTGCCGTGTAGCCACCCCTTCCTCTAGCATTATAACCTACTAAACTAAATAAAAATGGAATATATATAGTGAATAAACTAACTCCTCTTGTAAAATATATGATTACAAGTTACCAAGAAGTTCTATGACCATATAAAAATGAGGCCAAAGTCCTCATGTCATGGAACTCCGAGATGACTTCTATTATCCTCATACTTTATTTATTATAATACACAAGTAATAACTGTTTTCTTATCACAGAGAAAAGGGAATTGATTTTTACAATTTTGGCTTATTTGGATAAAAATGGGTCTATGGCAGAAAGTCCAGAAAAAATGTATTTTAGTGGGAGCACTTACCGGACACTGAATTCAAACGTGCTGCACTGCTAGCCGCCATCCCACGCGGTCAAAAAGAATTCCAGGAACAGAAAAAGGACGGAGCACCGTGAGAATTCAGTAAAATGTTAAAAAATAAAGATTTTATTCAGTAGACATATAAAAACAGGTTACAGCAGCAATAAACCCCTGGCTGCCCGCTTAACGCGTTTCGTGGCGTCCTGCCACTTCATCAGAAGCTTCTGATGAAGTGGCAGGACTGAATTCTCACGGTGCTCCGTCCTTTTTCTGCTCTATGGCAGAAAGCCTTTCCATAATTCAGCGCTTTCGGGTAATAGGTTTCCAGAGAACAGATCCAATACCTGTACATTTCTTAGGGCTAGCTCTCCTTTATTGACCTGTTTAGAACTGCAACATTCATTGCAAAAATAAATAAATAAATAAAAAACAAGCCCAGAGTGACATCCAAACCCATAACTGTAGCTCCAGAAACCCAGCTTCACAAACACAATGCTATTACACCTTCACCTTATCACTCATCTGCTCCACCCATATAAAAACAAGGGACACATTTTTGTACCAAATTTTTTTTTTTATTTGTTTGATCATTACCCGCGACATAGAACAATCCAGTCTTGTCTGAGGGCTTCCAACTTCCCCCAACTCAAATGCTCATATTCTTGGGAAAGCTTAACCCTTTTGTTGCCAAACTGAACTGAAGGCATACAGGGAACTAAAAGCGTTAAAATAACAAAAAAACATATTTACAAAATATAAAAACAAACAAATTAAAATACCTTCAGTTACTTCCAGTTATTAATATTATTGGTATTTATATTGGCTCAGCTATACATAGGCGTTTCGTACCTCAGCTGCTTTCCTGCCCACTTTCATTGGAAGAAGACAGGAGTACTTGGGTATCATCCTCCATATAACCAGGCTTTTTAAGAACCATTGTTTTTTTGAAGAAATGCCCATTTATCTTCAAAGGGACAATGCACTCTATACCGAATTCTGGGCCCTGGGAGATTGGATTCCTATAAATCTTTCTCAGCTTATTACAGCTTTCCGACTGATGTGCAAAATGTACATTACTGGGTTACTGTACATGCAGAGTATCTGTGTCTAGGAAGCTTTCAAACAAACATCTTAAAGGGATTCTGTATTTTTATGGTGTCATTTTTATTTCTGAATTACACTGTTTACACTGCAAATAATTCACTCTTAACATGTAAAATTTCATTTGTGAACCAACAAGCATATATTTGCTTAGTTGTAATATTGGTGTGTAGCCATCTCAGGTCATTTTGTCTGGTCATGTGCTTTCAGAAAGAGCCAGTGCTGCACCATGGAATGCCTTTCTGATGGGCTATTGTTTCTCCTACTCAATGCAACTGAAGAAGTAGCAGTATGACATGGATTTTTACTATTGAGTGGTGTTGTTATATCTACAAGGGAGCTATTAATTTACCATTGTTCTGATGATGGGTTGCTGGGGGGGGGGAGAGGGCTGATATCACTCCAACTGTAAAGAGTGACTGAAGTTTATCAGGGCACATGACTGTGGGCACCTGGGAAACTGGCAATACGTCTAGCCCCATGTCAGATTTAAAAATTAAATATAAAAAAAATCTGTTTGCTCTTTTGAAAAACAGCTTTTAGTGCAGAATTTTGCGGGGGCAGCACTATTAACTGATGCATTTTGGAGAAAAAACCAAAACATGACAGTATTCCCTTAATGTATCAATGACGTCTTCCATACATACATTTCATCTTGCCATTAGTTTTTAGTACAATATAGACAATGCAAAGACACTACTTAGTTTAATATAAGTTTTGACTTATGAACCAAATCTATATGCAAAGCAATTGCTATGTGGTTGCTAGGCTTACTAGCAACCTGTTATTTGTTTTAAGGACAGAATGAAGTATAAATGGACAAGGATTTTATTAGAAAGAATGTTAGAAATAAAAATTGTGTTAAATAAAACCTAGTTTAGTTTACACGTTCTGGTTGTCAGAGTCACAATGCAGCTGGAGCACAATACCTTGAAGCTAATGCACTGGAATTCATTTAGTGCAAGTTCTGTGTTCTGTCTCTTTAATTGCCGTAATGGCCTGCTGAGCCATGTGAGTAAGAGCCCACACCAGCATAAAATGAGTATTTATCTGCACTAGTATATAGTGAGTGTATCAGTGTTATCAGGGTAAGACATAGATTCTAGAGAATTTATCTGGTATTGTAAAGGAGTAATTCACCTTAACTTTTAGGATGTTATAGAAGAGCAGATTCTTAGTAACTGATTACTTGGTCTTCATTTTTTATTTCTTATATTTATTTGAATTATGTGCCTTCTTTTTCCGACTCTTTCCAACTTTCAAAAAGGGGGTCAGTGACCAGTGCAGTCAAAAACTACTGCTTTGAGGCAACACTTGTATTATTATTGCAAACAAACCCTCATATGCCTGCAAAAGACCTGCAGGAACATTTGGCTGAGGAGTGATGTTGCATCTTTCCACAGAGCAGAGTTGCTTGCATAAGCATGATCTGCATGGAAGAATCATCCGGAGGAAGCCTTACTGCCACCTCATCACAAACATCACTATCTGAGTTAAGGTCCCCATACACAGGCAGATATAAACTGCTGACAGATTAAGTCGGCAGCTTATTGGGCAGTGTATGGAGTCTAACGCACAATATCCCAAACCTAAGCCAGCAAATTCGATTGTAGGCCCAACGCCCAACCTGTACCCGCGTTTTCTTGCTCTGTATGCTACTTCTGCACACCTCTGGTTCCAAGACAGTGGGGTGGAGGAATGTAGTCTGACTTGTGCTCCTCAATACAAAGTAGGTGAAGAATATTTGTGGTTAAGGGAAAACATAATGAATCATGGAATAGAGGAGATAAACCTATTGTATGTAATGGGTGAAAGGTATTTCTGTAGCCTACTCTAGTTTGGGATAGATCCATATTAACCAGTGTCCCTATCTTCTAACATTACTTCACAATAAATAAATTGAACACTCCAGGACCATACATGGATATAGAACTGGATGCAGATATAATGTATAAATTGTCTGCAAACACCTGTCATATGGGATTTAGAAAATGCTACAATTTAGAGCAACAGCTTTGATATACAGGTAGATGGCTTCTTAACTTGTAATAAGGAAGCATGTAAATGAATCAGTGCTTATCATTACAAGTATGGGACCAGTTATCCAGAATGCTCGGCACTTGCGTTTTCCGGATAACAGATCTTTCCATAAGTTGGATCATCATACCTCTACTAGAGAATCATATAAACATGACATAAACCAAATAGGCTGGTTTTGTTTCCAATAAGGATTAATTATATCTCAGTTTGTATCATGTACAAGCTACTGTTTTATTATTAAAGAAAGAGGAAATTATTTTTAAAAATTTGGATTACTTGGATAAAATGAAGTCTATGGGAGACGGGCTTTCCGTACCTATAATGGCCATGGGAGATGCGCTGCTAAGAACTCGACAACTCTGCTTTCCCAATCATGTGCTTGAAATGTACCTGTTAGCAAATACCAAAGTATGGAATAGCAAATGCTTCTTGTTATTGGCACTTGAGAGATTTAAAAAAATATGAAAATCATTAAGCTAATCTAAATTTTAATAAGGGTCACAAACACATCAAATACATTTTTGCTGTAAACATGAATATCAGATTTTCTAGGACACAGTAGTGTACATTTTTTTCATCCTTGTACTGCGTAACGGCTTTTGGAAAGACTGAATATAGCAGCTAATGGGCAGATTTATCAAGGAATGTAAAAAAAAAAAAATGACATGAGAAAGCGCTTCATTTCACTTGTATTCTCTTGCATCATTGCTTTTTTTTTTAAAGGAAAACTATACCCGCAAAATGAATACTTAAGCAACAGATAGTTTATATCAAATTGAATGACATATTAAAGAATCTTTCCAAACTGGAATATATATTTACATAAATATTGCCCTTTTACATCTCTTGCCTTGAACCACCATTTCGTGACTCTATCTGTGCTGCCTCAGAGATCACCTGACCAGAAATACTACAACACTAACTGTAACAGGAAGAAGTGAGGAAGCAAAAGGCAGAACTCTGTCTGTTAATTGGCTCATGTGACCTTACATGTGGTCTGTATGTGTACACAGTGAATCTTACGATCTCAGGGGGCGGCCCTTATTTTTTAAAATGGCAATTTTCTATTTATGATTACCCAATGGCACATACTACTAGAAAAGTATATTATTATGATAAAGGTTCATTTACATGAAGCAGGGTTTTACACATGAGCTGTTTTACTCAGTATCTTTTAATAGAGACCTACATTGTTTGGGGGGTATAGTTTTCCTTTAATATAGAAATGTTTTCTGTACCAACATTCTTAAAAAAAAAAAGATACAACACTTGCCACCTCTGGAAAAAAAGTATATAAAAGTAAAAAGCAACTGATGCAAAGAGGCACAAGCAAGATTAAAGGGGAACTCCACAAAAACATAACTTAAGCTTTTTGAAAAGTAAACATAATTTCAAGCAATATACATCAATTTAAAATATGCTGACTTTTCATGATATTTAATGGTTTGGAACAGTTCCCTAAGCCTAGCCCCCTGCTGATCTTTCTGACTACTTTGCTGAGCTGGCTGACTACTGTTACTTTGTCTCAGCAGTCAGCTGTCCTTAGACTGCATCCTCCAAATCCCACAATTATCTGCACACGTGATTTCAATAAGGAAAGGAACATCACAGTGAAATGTATTGTGGGTTATGTAGTTCCTGCATGCTGTCTGTAAACTGGAGACATTGTTACAATTTGTAACACCAGTGTTTTAAGTCCCACTTTCCCTGCCAGGATTTCAAATGATGCAGAAAGAGAAAAATTGTTGACCAGCTGGATTGCAGCATTGAAAATGGCATTTATTTATACAGGTATGGGACCTGTTATCCAGAATGATCGGGACCTGGGGTTTTCCGGATAACGGATCTTTCCGTAATTTGGGTCTTCATGCCTTAAGTCTACTAGAAATTCATGTAAACATTAAATAACCCCAATAGGCTGGTTTTGCTTCCAATAAGGATTAATTATATCTTAGTTGGGATCAAGTACAAGCTACTGTTTTATTATTACAGAGAAAAAGGAAATCATTTTTAAAAATTTGGATTATTTGGATAAAATGGAGTCTATGGGAGACAGCCATTCCGTAATTTGGAGCTTTCTGGATATCTGGTTTCTGGATAAGGGATCCCATACCTGTACTTTTTGAAGTAACTGTGATGGGTATATTAGGGGTTTCTGTGTTACATGGGCCTCTATCAAATTTTGGTTTGGAAGCTGGAGTCCCCCTTAAAAAATCCGCCCCTTAATCATTAAGTGAGTGAAGGCTAAAAACTTTCAGAAGTGCACAATACACTGATGTGATAAAAGGGGCAGGGGTCAATTTGAGATCCAATGGCAAATCAATAACCTTTTAATTGCACAGAGTAGAATCCAGATTTGCAACTATAATATTATGCATGTCAAGCAAACTGCATATTTTCATCAAGACACAATAGGATCATAACCAAGGATAACAGAAAGAGAAAAACTACTCTCCCCCTCTCCAATCCTTTAGCAGGGAACACCTTACACTTCAATTAAAGGCTAAGGCCACATGGGGCCAACACCGTATCCTCCTTCTTTCATACTTGGAACCCTTGTGTCAGCTCCTGCATGAACACACTTGGCGGATTTTAAAACGTTAGACTTGGCATTTTGACACAAGGAGTTCCAGATGAGAAAGAAGGAAGATACTGTTCATCGTGGGGCTGAAATCGCCCTGCAGATTTCAGCAGGCTGATTTCGGCCCAGTGTGGCCCTAGCCTAAAGGATTAAAAAAATACTTTGCTTTCTTCTCGCCCTAAAAAGAATCTTTTTATTTCTGAACTATTGGTCACTTTTAAAGGGGATGTTCACCTTTTACCTTGATAATCCATTTCTGCTTATGAAAAGTAATTCGGAATGAGCTTTTTATGCAAAAGGACAACATCCCCTTTAAGTATTATTCATTTCCGTTGAAGAAACATACATACAGGTTATTTGTTCTACCCGCGAATGCACTCCCCTCAGCAGCTGCGGACAAGTACTCATAAACCCTCTATGACTATACTGGTACAGATATGTGCAGTTTCCCTGCAGGCCCCAGCACATGTGCTACCGCAAGCCTTTTGCTTAGCCATACTTCTATGGTACTTGGGCTTTCATCCCTTTACAGACCTTCAAGGGTCACTCATTCTGTAAGCCAAGCTTACATTTGCCAGCTAATCTTCAGAATTCAGAATCTGAAAAAAGTCCCTCACGCCTCTGGCTCATTGTTAGTCCTGAAGGCTTGCTTCCGAAGGTGAGCTTCTATCTCATCCCGAAAAACCAACATGCCCAGGTGAGGGTGTGATGCCTCATTCATAGCCTTAGACTGGATACACATGCGATACTGCTCTGGGGTTAACTCGTCAACACAATGCTTTTCGTGCCAGAGATGGAAAAGGCCTGTAACAGGAGTGCGCACTACAATCAGTTCCTCGCGCAGGTACTTCCTGTAAAGGTGAACATCTTCTACTCCCCAGCCTCGGACTTCCAAATCAAAGCCCCCTTCAGAAAAAGGTAAAAAAAAAAACTACAATGAGCACAGCAGTCAAACTGCTAATGAAGAGAACGCTTTTGCAGTGTAATAGTCTCTGAATAATAATCTATGTGAATGTTTGCTTCATGTGAGCAAGATATAGCAGTTCAACTAATTACTGCTCAGAAGTGGGAATGCTCTTTCATTCAGAAAGAAAAACAAAACCATTTAGGGCTATTCCACACGGGGAGATAGCGACGCGTTTGCGGTCGCGGCGACAAAGCGCCGCGACAGTCGCCGCGACCGGCGCAGGCGACAGTTTTGTATGGGCGCCTATGTAAAAACGCCTGTGCTAACCACACGAGGCGATGCGCTTTTCAACAGTCGCCTGAAAAAGCCTGGCGAGGCATTTTCAGGCGACTGTTGAAAAGCGCATCGCCTCGTGTGGTTAGCACAGCCGTTTTTACATAGGCGCCCATACAAAACTGTCGCCTGCGCCGGTCGCGGCGCTTTGTCGCCGCGACCGCAAACGCGTCGCTATCTCCCCGTGTGGACTAGCCCTTAAAGCTTCTTTTTGAATCATAACTAATCAACTAGCTGATCACAACTGATCTTTAAAAAGAGATAATAACACCTTTTAAAAACAATGGGATGTCATCCCTAGAACTCCATATTGGCATAGAGGTTAGAGAATTGGGGTGCTACACATTTCCATAGGGCTACCGACACTCCTTAGAGTGTCAGGCCTAGAAGTTCAGCAGCTGTACAAGTGATAATCTGGCATTTAGGAAAAAAAAGTCAAACTGATGGTTTCTAAAAAAAAATGGCATTATCACAAAGTCTTACATGAAACTAAAAAGTTGAATGATTAAAAAGAAAAACTATCAAACACTCAAATCTCGTTATCATTAAAATGCTTCTGTATGCATTTTTGAGTTAGCACGTTATTTGCGTATTGTAGCAGAGAAAATCCTCAATATCGGCAGGGCATTTTCGTGTATCCATGACAAAAACTGAGGCAACAAATAGTACCATGTGTCATTGCCTTAACAGCAAACAGGAAAAATCCTTGCCTTGGTAACCAAGGTGTTATAAAACCCATAATCAAACAACAATACACAAGAAAAAAATGCTTTAGATTACAGAAAAGCTGTGACAAAATTAACAGAATCACCTACCAATGGTGAGAAAATCTGTTCTGTATTGGCAGGTCATCCCAAAGCCAAAATCCCGCCAGAAGCCAGAATCCTTTTTATACACCTAAAAATATGAAAATAGCAATCAATTAAATTGAGGGGCTAAATTTTACTTCCTAATGGCTGATTACAAATAAGCAAAGAAAAAAAACATACTATGCTGTACATACAAAGTACTTTGTAGGACCAGTTTCCTTATAGTCAGCTTTCTGTATTCAGCTTTCTGCTCTAGAATCACAGAGGAAGCAGAAGGGTTCCTGTTTCTAAATAAAACAGGTTGTACTTGTGTATACATCCACCGCAAAACCCTACCAATCTTCTGCATATGCTCTGATGTGATCTGGCACTGCACTTGCCTTAAATAAAGGACATAACAAAAGCCTCATTTAGAAGAATAATGCTAGGTGTAGTATAGAGAGAAGAAAACCTTATTCCCTTACCAGCTGCTGCTCCACAGGAGGAGGTACCTCTTGGTTTGCATAAACAATAGCAGGATTGTACAGGCTAAACACCACAGGGTAGAAAACTTTCTTACCTAAAAGATAAGATCAGAGAATTTAACATACTGTTCATACCAAGCTGCCTGCACTTCTGCCAATACCATGCGGGAGATCAGAGGGGTTAAGCTGCAGTCAGGTTGGCCATGGATTGAGTTTACATATTTTATCTAATAAAAGCTAAATATGCCTGCACCATGTGAACAGTTTATACTCCAAGTAACAAACTTGGAGAGAAAAATAAACTACTGAGGACTTGCTGTTCTGCCAATAGTTTACACTGCAATGACAGCAATTTAGTAAGATGTAGCAGGCTAGACATACTGTATATACCTACACAAATGGTTTTGATCTCCAAGGCTCTTATATCAGTGTAAAGCTACTCTACATTAGGATTAATAAAAAGGCATGAATAAGGATATCGCTGTTGCATGCAACTGCCTCATTTCCAACATATTCATGTAAAGGGGAGGATGGGAGAATTGAGGCATATCTGCCTACATCCTAGGTGACAACATAAAAGAGCACTGTTAAATGTGCATTGTGGCTTTTCTTTTTTTGTTTTGAACGATACCTTCAACCAAAAGGCCTGGCATAGGGAGGAAGGATTTTAGGGGGCAGCATACTGCCCAACCACACCCACATTGGTTCAGAAACACTGAGGGGCAGATTTATCAAAGGTCGAGGTGAAGTTTCGAATTCAAAGAATTTGAATTTCGAGCAATTTTTTCGTGTACTTCGACTAGGGAATAGTCCAAATTCGATTTGAATACTGTCTCTTTAAAAATTCGACTTCGACCATCCGCCATCTAAAACCTGCCAAATTACTGTTTTAGCCTATGGGGGACCTCCCAGAACCCATTTGGAATCAATTGGTGGACAATGAAAAATCAAAGTTTTTTTTGGGAAAAACTGATTCAAATTCGATTGAATGAGCTATTACTTCGATTCGTACTATTCATATACGATCGAAAACGGACCTATTCGGCCAAAGAAAAAACTTTAACTTCATTTTGGTCGGTCTTTTTGAAGTTTTTCAAATTCGACCCTTGATAAATATGCACCTGAGGATTCGCACAAGATAAAATAGTTTTTTAAATTTCACCGTGCACCAATCCTCATTGTTCCGGTCCCAATGATGAAAACCTGCAAGAATAAAAGGGAGGGGACGTGGCTTCAACTTCAGCAGGCTACGGGTGGCCCATATGTAAATCCGGCTCTGTCAACCAACAGTGCTTATCTCATTCTACCAGATCCTCACAAGAAACAGGCAGGAATGTACCAAAAACATGTTCTCTGCACATTTGTATTTAAACATAACTGGCAACTGCTGTCAGAGAGCTGGAATAAATATGTCAAGTGAGCAGCCCTTATGTAAATCTTTCCATCATCTAAATACATTTTCATAAAAATATACTTTTAATAGTATGTGCCATTGGGTAATCCAAAAAAGAAAAGTGTAATTTTCAGTATCAGGGCCACCTGGGATCATAAGATTCCCAGTACACACAAACAAACAAGGGCACTTGTACATTTTAGGTCACATTCAATTAATGGACTAAGTTCTGACTTTTAGTCCCACTCTTCTTCCTGTTACAGTTAGGGGCACATTTACTAAGGGTCGACTATCGAGGGTTAATTAACCCTCGAATTCGACCCTCGAGGTAAAATCCTTCGGCTTCAATTATAGAAGTCGAAGGAATTACCGCAAATCCTACAAACGAACGAAAAATCGTACGATCGAATGATGAATTCCTTCGAATCGAACGGTTTTAATTCATCGATCGAAGGATTTTCCTTTGATCAGTAAAAGCTTAGAAAACTTATGGGGAAGGTCCCCATAGGCTAACATTGTAGCTTGGTAGGTTTAAAGTGGCGAAGTATGTAGTCAAAGTTTTTTTAAAGAGACAGTACTTCGACTATCGAATGGTAATGTTTTGCAACTGGTAATGGATTAAACCAGTTGCAAAACATTATCTTGAATTAGGGCATAGACTATCAACATTTAAGTATATAGCGATAGATCATATGCCTAGACGAGGTGGTGATAGATCTAGGTTACTACTGCAGCGTGAATCCTTTTGGATTAAAAAGCTGGGGACCCTGTCACCAAAAGGTCTCGATGAATATTGCTCTCTAAATTGCTTTTTGGATGTTCGTTAGCATTTGTTACTCATAATCTGAGAATTGGGTTTGTAACATAGTTAGCAACTAAGTGATATTTGATACTGAAATTTGATACTGTTATTTAATACAATATTGTATAGTTTTATAATAAGTTTTCTTACGTGTGCTAACAGTGGTGTAACTCCCGGGGGAGCAGGGGGTGCGATTGGGCCAGGGCCCGCACCCCCTCAGGGCCCCCCCAGCAGCTTGCACGCCACTGACTCCCACTGATTCGGGGACTCCGGCGGCAGAAAAAATGGCGTATGGAGCAGGACAGAGGGCCCAGCTGCACATCCTGCGCCTGGGCCCGCCCCCCTCTAGTTACGTTACGGTGTGCTACAATGTTTCATGCCTGCTGCACCTCCCCCAACTTCCGTTTTGCTCCTCACTTGAGCCGTCTTCAGGACTAGAAAATTGTACATAACAAACATACCTATTTAAACCCTCTCCAAAATGGTGCCAAGGGTTGAGTGACAAACTTGGTGGGCGTGGTCTGTGCTTCCTAACATTGACAACATCAATATACATTATACAACAAAGTGTTTCAATCATAGTGTATCATATAATCCCCAGTATTAAAATCATTTCACCCGAGTGAAATATAATGCATTGTGGCCAGGTGTGGGGTTAAAAACATCAGCGGGCCTCCAGCCCAACGTCTGTGACCTGCACACAGGCATGTGAATGAATGTTTACAGAGTGCACCATACTGGATCTCTCTGAGTACGAGTATCTATCTATCTATCTCTCTATATCTCTCTATATCTCTCTATATCTCTCTATATCTCTCTCTATCTCTCTATATCTCTCTCTATCTCTCGATAGATATATATCTATCTATGTATCTCTCTCTCTCTCTATCTATCTCTCTATCTACCTCTCTCTCTATCTATAGATATCTATCTAGCTATCTATCTATAGATATCTATCTATCTATTATATATGATTACAACAGTGGAGTAAAGTGAGAGAGGGGTGCTGATAGGTAATAAATGCAAATTATGTATAAGAACCAAAAGGGCCTGGGTGTCCACAACCAGATAAATCTATGTACACAACTTCATGGGACTTAACCCCTGCCCGAAAGGTTCAAATACATTCAATCAAAGTAGAACATGTTATTGTAATAAAAGGCAATATTTATTAGACACTAAGCCGAAACACTTCAATTAAAAACAGTTAAAATAATAAGCAGCGCTGCATATGGACGGGGATCCCCTTGGTATGAATGTATTATATGCACTAGTGCAAGATACATGTATGCATATATATATATATGATGGGTGGCTGCCTAATAGGACATGCAACAATACACTGGGTACCACAGTGCAAAAATAAAGTAGGGCGACCAATATATAAATTGGGCGTATGTCCTTCAAGTGTCCAATATTGGTATCCAAGGGAATTACTGCACGTGCATATTGATAATGATATATCCAGGGGTCATAGAGAGCAGATGGCATGCCACATCGGACCCAACGCCCTTAGGGCCTCTCAGGTGCAAGGGTGTATGGTATCGTGATAGGGCTATTGGTGAATGGATGGGAATGCACCCAACACAGTCCAGAACATCACAGGGAGCCCACCCTTGTAGAGTGGAGTTAGTCAAAATACTGTATAAATCAGCAGGAGGGGCGGAAATGCCGTCGCCCAAGGGTATCACTATGGAATACTCACAACCCCCACGATAACTCGCCACAGCGTAGCAATAAGATTCCAAACTGCACAAGTCCAGTGGGCGCTCCCATATGCATCTGTGCGATGGACGTCACCAAGGCAATTTCGTCCGTTGTCAGCATGAATGGCTGCGTCTCATACCGACCCTGCAGGGACCCCACGACCGCTGCCACGGCTGTCGAGCTGCAGCATACGCAGCGGTCGTGGAGTCCCTGCAGGTTCGGTATGAGACGCAGCCATTCATGCTGACAACGGACGGAATTGCCTTGGTGACGTCCATCGCACAGATGCATATAGGAGCGCCCATACTAACTCCACTCTACAAGGGTGGGCTCCCTGTGATGTTCTGGACTGTGTTGGGTGCATTCCCACCCATTCACCAATAGCCCTATCACGATACCATACACCCTTGCACCTGAGAGGCCCTAAGGGCGTTGGGTCCGATGTGGCATTCCGTCTGCTCTCTATGACCCCTGGATATATCATTATCAATATGCACGTGCAGTAATTCCCTTGGATACCAATATTGGACACTTGAAGGACATACGCCCAATTTATATATTGGTCGCCTACTTTATTTTTGCACTGTGGTACCCAGTGTATTGTTGCATGTCCTATTAGGCAGCCACCCATCATATATATATATATATATATATATATATACATACGTACATGTATCTTGCACTAGTGCATATAATACATTCATACCAAGGGGATCCCCGTCCATATGCAGCGCTGCTTATTATTTTAACTGGTTTTAATTGAAGTGTTTTGGCTTAGTGTCTAATAAATATTGCCTTTTATTACAATAACATGTTCTACTTTGATTGAATGTATTTGAACCTTTCGGGCAGGGGGTTAAGTCCCATGAAGTTGTGTACATATATCTATTATATATATATATATATATATATATATATATATATATATATATATATATATATATACACACACACACACAGACAGAGAAAATCGAGATTGATCAATGCACATTCCCCGGTCCCCTGTCACATAAGTAATCTATGCAGATGCATGTATTTACAAAGAGGGGTTTTTTAGTTACAAAATTATGATCATAAAATTTATCAACCACCATACCACGTCAAGGTATGGTTCCATGAGATTAATCCTACCCGCTTGCGGCTTATAAGAGAGAGAGACTACCCAGATCAACACCCCTTACCAATGGCATGGGGCCACCATTTAAAGGGACGGTGTGGGAGCCTGGACATGGAAGCCTGGCCTGCAGCATAGCTTCTAAACTTCTGAACAGAATAGATCTGCTACAATACAAACACACACACAAACAAACAAACCGTATTTTCTGAAGGAACTCTTTGTGCACCATCAAATCTAGGTTTTTTTAAAGGAATTCGGTCATGATTTTTATGGTGTAGTTTTTATTTCTAAATTACACAGTAAATAATTCACTCTATTATATAAAATATAATTCCTGAACCAATAAGTGTATTTTTTGGTGTGTAGATAGCCATCTCAGGTCATTTTGCCTGGTCATGTGCTTTCAGAAAGAGCCAGTGCTGCACTATGGAACTGCTTTCTGACAGGCTATTGTTTCTCCTACTTAATGTAACTGAAGGTGTCGCAGTGGGACCTGGATTTTTACTATTGAGTGCTATTCTTAGATCTACCAGGGAACGGTTATCTTGTGTTAAGGAGATGTTATCTGGTTACCTTCCCATTGTTCTTTTGTTAGGCTGCTGGGGGAGGGAGAGGAAGGGGGCGATATCACTCAAATTTGCAGTACAGAAGTAAAGAGTGACTGAAGTTAACAGAGCACAAGTCATATGACTGGGGGCTTCTGGGAAACAAAAAATATGTCTAGACCCATGCAAGATTTCAAAATTAATTATAAAAAAAACGAAAAAGTTTGCTCTTTTTAAAAAAATGGATTTCAGTGCAGCAGCTTGCTGGAGCAGCACTACTGATTGATGCGTTTTGAAAAAAACATGTTTTCCCATGACAGTATCCTTTTAAGTAACACATAATAATAATAGTAATACTCACCAGGTTGTGCATTCAGTCTGCATGTGTCCAGGAATCCAGCAGTGAAATATATATCAACATCACAGAAGAAAAGCAGCACCTCCCCCTTGTCCCAAGCCTGAGCTCCCACCTCAAGGCCCCGTCCCCTGCTGAACTCCTCCTTCAGTGGAATCAGGGTGTAGTTATTAAAGTTGGAATCACTGCAACAGCAAAATAAAATAGGGTTATTCTGGGTTTAAAAATCAATTTGCTTGGTTGTGCACTAAAAAATGTTTCAGATATATTTAGAACAAAACAAACAAAAAAAGGTGTCTATACATAGAATCCATGACATTATATATTTGTTCCTACTATACAAGAAATCTCACTATGCATAGTTCTTTACCTGTCAATACTACTAAGGATCTCCTTGACCTCTGACAGGCCTTCATCTCCAAAATAGACCACCGTGAGATAAGTCCTCTTATCTTGCTGGATGCATACATTCCTAAATCACATCAATAAAGAACATGTTACAACAGCTACTTCCTATAGCGTTTATGGTCTACTACTACTACAATTACTATTAAAAGCTTTGACCCACTGAAACAACTGCACAAGAACTGGAAGCACCGGACCGGAGTCTGGTTCTTGGAGCTGTGTGGAAGAAATTATGCACTCGTGGTTGCAGCATGCAAGTAGCATGCTTTTTTATCACTCTCCCAAAAATTATGGGCAATGTATATTTGTACATGAAGGTACACTTTAAAAGCAGAGGATGGTTTCCCGTAGGACCACAACTCAAAACTCCAATTCCACAAAACACATATTTGGAGGTAAGGTACAGAACCAGGCATAAGGTGTTTATAATTAGCAAAGCAGAAAAAGTGAGTTTCGCTGTCTACATTTATAATGTAAATGTCTCTAACTGTTTATCTGTTATCTGCTAGGGTCCCAATTTTCAGCCAAATTCTCTTACTTTACTCAATATTACACACTATTTAAAGCACAAATTTACCTTTACCTTTACAAGTACAGTATTCCTTTTATCACATGAACAAACCGATTGCTGATACAGAACTGTGGCTATGTCTAGGGATTACTGGACGCAATCTACATAAAATTGCAATGCTAAGTACATCTATTAACCACTGCTTTTTATTATATGGCAAAGAATTGGGTACCTTCCCTCTGCCATCAATGAGTAGTGACCCAAAGCAATAAAACCAGCTTGCATGCAATAGTTCTTAACCTATGTAGTCTCATCTCTACAGGCAAAGAAATGTCTCCGTTTATGTCACTTATACTGTTATTCAGACAGTCGCCACCCATATAACCATGACTAGACAAATGGAAATAGATACAAGGCATGGGTTCTGGAAAATCAACTCATGCATGCATATAAAGCAAAATATATTGCTTGACTACTTTGATGAATAAAGAAAAATGTTAGCTTGCATTTTAAACATGAAAAGTATTTTTCATTTATAACTGTAGCAGTTTTATTCTAGTAAATATTTATGAGTATATGTCATTTTTTTACAGAAAAACCCCCACATTTCCTCTTTCTGCTGGCCAAGTTTGGTTCTGTAAGGGCTATTAAAGGGCGGAAACCAGCATTTGTAAATTATTTCCAGTAAAGAGAGTAGGTTTTATAGAGTACTTCAGACACATTTTTATGCCAAGGCAGCACTCCCTGAGGACTCTTTTTATAGTACACAGGGATTACCTGTAATTCTGCATAAACTGGGCAAACGCATCTGTCCTTCCAGACAGGGGGACAATGATGTTGATAATGACCTTGGAGAGATCCTTTGTCTCAACTTTCACCTTCATGAGCGGCCCAAAGGGTCGAAACAGAGTGATATGGTGATAGCTTCCTGAGTCTGCCTTCTTGTAGAGCAGTTCATAATGGGAACCCTTGTCTCGTTCTGTGCGGTAATAACCTAAGTGAAATAAACCATGTTATGTGCTGTAAAATAGAACAGCATGTAGTGCAAAAAAATCTGATTCAGCGCTTGCTAAGGATGCACCAAATCAAATGACCTGGAGAGCCGGCCCCCACAAAAGATTGGTCTCAATACCAACTGAATCTTTAAACTTATTACAGTCTATAAAAATGTATTATCTCTGAAATGTCTAGTGCTGTAAAGTCCCTAGACATAATTTGAATTCAGTCTGAAATTCCGATAAAAGATTTACCCAAATTTTAAAAATCCCTGAACACAGTAGAACACAATTTGTTTTTGCTACAAAAGCAATCAGATTAGGGGAGCTCTTCACCAATTAGAAAACAGTCAGTGACAGCTTTAGTCAGGGTAATGACATGAGGCATTGCCTTATTATTACATCGGACACTGCAGAAAGTTGAACACATAATAACACCTTCCAGTGTGCTAAAAAGTAATTGCAAACCATTTAGTCTAAAGGGACATCAAATCATTAGAACATAAATGGACTGCTTCCTATAGATTATTCATAGTAAAGGGTATCTGTAGATTAGCAGAACATAATTAATTTCATATGCCATTTTACAGTTGATTAGAAGGAGTTTGTTACAGGGATACCCCCACTTCATGGTAAGAAGATTGGATAATAGACTGATATTTTTGTTAATCATACCTTCTACAAAATCTGTCTCACTGTACATAACCTTGTCATTCCCTCTTGTTTCCTGCTCTTCATCTTCTTCATCAGGATTATTAATGACATCCAGACCAGCCTCAATAACCTCCACCAGTTCATCTCTCCTGTCCTTTCTCATAGGTTTTTCCTCAGGATGACGCGTTAGGCCCATTTCAAGCTGGTAGACCTTCATGGTGTTAAAGCTCTCAAAAGGGATCACCGCATATTCACTGGGTATTTTAGCACCTACGACGACTTCTGCTTTGTCAATCTGTGAGTGCAAAAACTCTAACAAGTCATTAGACTGTTCTTTGGTTCCCGGATGCCCCAAGCCATTGGCAGCTGCAAGCTTCTTTTCATGTGCAGCTCTCAACTTCTCACTCATCTCTTGAAGTTCTTGCTTAAGCTGTGCAATCTGCCTCTTTAGACTTGAGGCACGGTTCTTGTAATGTTCTTCCTGCTCCTGAAGGAGAGCCTGATAATATTCTTTGCCATGGGTCTCTAAAGAAATCCCTGGCAAAGAACCATTTCCTTCTGGTGTTGGAGCACATTCCAACAGATAGAGGAGAAGCATCAAACTGAAAACAAGTGCAAGCCCAAGCAATAACCATCGGGCTCTGGCTTGGAGAATTGACCCTTTCCTGGGCATTCTAATTTCCTGGTCTTCCCTTTGATATTTAAGATTATGTGCTCATGACAGAAGAGCATCAAGTCAATGAATCAAAACAAGGTCTGTATGTATTGGTCACTTGGGTATTTGCAAAGGTGTCCATGCTCTCCCACTTTATAACTAAATCACAGTATGCCAAACTTTTTAATTTAATGGATTCTGTAGACCAAAGCAAAACCTTAAAAATGATGGAAAACACCAGTTGAGGTCTCTTTTTGATTGCATAAATATCCCATCTTCAGAAAGTATAAGTCATTCTGCAAAAGAAAATAAATTAAGACACTCGATGTTAATTACTATAACTACTATACTGGAAAAAAAAATCTAAAGGAGACATACATAGTCATAATTAGGGGTAGCAACCCCCTTTCCCATTGTGCTGCAAGTTCCTGCATCATCCTGATGATGATCCCCTGTGAATCGAAACGCGTTGATGTGAATATGGAGGAATACATTTTTGCCAAAATCTTATATCTATAAATATTTAGATATCTTAATCCGACATTACACACAGAACAGCAAAAACGCACAAACATCTGGTAGCATGAAAGGTTAAGGCACAAGGAAAGTCCAAAATAGAATAAGGCTAGAAATGTTGTATTTTGTATACTAAACATAAGCATGAAGTAACTGCACCACAAAACTTAATCAAACAAATGATTTATGCTTTCAAATTTGGCGACTGGGGGCTGTCATCTTGTAACTTTGTTAAATATCTTTGCCTGACCCTGCACATGCTCAGTGTGGTCTGGGCTGCTTAGGAATAATCATAAACAAAGCTGCTTGAATTCTGCATGGCTGGTAAGTAAGGCGGGGGCTCCCCCTGCTGTTCATAAGTATGATTGTTTCCCTGCTCAGCAGTTAGGGACCCTCTGACAATTCCTATCCACAGCAGTAAATGAAGGGAGAATTTCACTGCATACAGTCAGGTTTCTTATAAAAAGGTACACATTTTTTTAATTAAAGTATATTGGAGATAGGTTTCTTTTTCATATTTTTTTTGCCGTTCCCTGTCCTTTAACCCAAATCTTTTCCAGAAGAAAATATAAGTCTACATCTGTCTGCTTTATTACTAAAGAATTAAATCCAAATAAGGGAATTATGTTTTCTCATTCTTCTTAAAACAGACTATAGTATTACATTCTGTGCTACAGCCAAACGTTCATACAGGTTTAGTCATTGTCTCCACAGACAGCTGTAACGGTAATAACAAGGTGTCACACCAAAAGCATGGACCATTCTGAGCTCTGACACTTACTGAGACGAGCGAAGTATGATTAGATCACTCAAAAACCTCAGACAGAATATAAAACACAGTGTTCTAGGGGAAGGAAAACGTACTCATGCCACAGCCATCTATTATGCCTGTTTACTGGAAATGAACATACCGTACTGACAGAAAAAAGGATTCATCGAACTAAAAGCCAGGGTATAGTAAAGGAATAAACTAGAAGCAAATACATATATACTTGAAAAACTATGTGTGTGTGTGTATACATATACATCTTATGAAATGGATACCTTTGAAATTAGTGGGATTAAAAATGGAAATCTTTATGTTTGGGGAAAAAAGGGCTATAACTCTAAACAGTTCGTAACATTTCACCACTATTAGTGCTTTCTGAAGGCTTCAGCAACAATCATGCTTTGAACACAGCGGACTTGCTGTGGAGGAACAGCCTGGTACCAAGAGTCTTTAAGCGTAATTTGCAGGCAAAAATACTCTGCAAAAGAAAGCAGAAGCAGCACATTTTGGCTACTGCACTTGTCTTTCTGGTTGCCATTTGCATTGAAGTTATTTGTGACATGTTTATTACCCTGTGGAATAAATAGCCTTTTTTCAGGAAAGTTGAGAAGCAATCTGGACGTTTCAATTCCCTTTTTCCAGTCTCCATTACTTGCAAGATATAAGTGTCAGAAAGCTCCAAGTGTGCTCCACTACAATATAAAATATAGCAGATTTTGTTGCTTCTGCAGTTGTGTACACATACAGCCCCAGCACACTGCCATGCCCAAGCAGAAACTTTAGGAAATTCTGGAGATGATCTACTTTGCTCAATAACCAATCATCATACATTAGATCCAAAAACATAGTGATTTCAATAAATAATAAAGTACCATCTCCAGGACTTGAGGTGCAGGCACTTCAGCATCAGTTAACTGTCAGAATTGCTTTAACAGAGACTGCAGAAGCCAAAAATTATGTGGCAGCACCTTCCAGTAGAGCTTCAATACACAGATGGAATTCTCCGTGCACGTAAAATGCCCCATTAATGTCAATTCACATAAAATAAATTACAGATTTAAAATACTTTAAATAATTTAAAATCTTGAAGGTCTAGTACAAATCACTTTTCCAGAACATTGAGGGACGGATGCTTGTTTACATATGCACACACAATCACATCCCTAGTGCTTATTTACCAAAGTGCACAGGGCAGCCCTGTACTTCACTGATGTCATAGGCAAGAGGTTGGTACAGGCTGTTGCTGCACATTGGGCTTGTCGGCATTCCCTACCTTTCACATTTGGGGGATTATTTATTAACATTGGAGACAAACATCACCAGAGATGTTGCCCATAGCAACCAATCAGATTTTTTGTTTTCTAATTTATAGGTGACTGCTCAAATCTGCTGTCTGTTTCCAATGTTAACAAATTTGGCCCATGTATGTGCAAAGGATGCAAGAGCGGGTGCCCATGTTTGCCTTGTAAAGAAGCCCTAGGGTATTTTCATATTCATAGCAGCTCTCAGATAAATAATATTGAACTTTAAACCTTCTTTTAGGAATGTAAGCAGAGGTATGCAAATAAAACTATAGGTCTTTGACCTGAAAGCGATGTACTACAGTCAATAAAGATACAATCTACACAAAGAAGCATTAACTGATAGACTTACTTTTTTGATCATGTATAAGTGTTCAGAAAGTGGATAGATATTTTGGGTGGTGTGACCCTTCAGTAGAGTAGGGAAGAAGAGATAAAAATGCATATATTAAAGAGTCATGCATAATGACACTTTAGGTAAAAGTGGGTTCATTTTAGTTTAATATCAGTGGGATTGAGGGGAGAAACTATTTAAAGAGGTTGTTTAAAGCCAAACTTTTAATTTGATGCATACAGTAGTATTCAAAGACTTTGTGTGAACAGTCCTTCATTTTTATCACCTGAATCACTTACTTTTTTGTTTTGACTTTTTCAGCTTTTCAAAAATTGTTTCTATGTGAGAGGTGTCTGCAGCACGATCCTGTCAAATATAGAGTATTGAGCAACAGCTTTAGACTGGGAAATCTACTGTCAGAATGACCCTGTGCCTCCTGGATGGAGTAGCATTAGTTGTGTTTTGTCAAGCATTTGCTGAGCTTAGTACAAAGGTGTCTAAATCTACACACAAAGCAGCTGTGTTGTAACAAACTAACACTATCACACAAGTCCATGTCCCTTAGTAAACACTGGACCTTTTAATCTTACAGGTTCAGTGGTAATAGTACTCTTTGTGGTCTATTTATCATGCAGTGTAAAAAAGTGGAGTAAAATATTACCAGCGATATTGCTCATAACAACCAATCAGATCTTTGCTTTCGTTTTCTAACTGTTGAAATCGAATTGCCGATTGGTTGTTCTGTGAAAAATCACCAGCAATGCTTCACTCTTAATTTCGTACAACTGAATACTGCTTCACTAAAAATCTTTGTTTAGAAAACACCCCAGTACTCAGATGTTCCTGGGAAATGAAAGAGTAAATTATTATGCAGAGGGGTTCCCAAACTTTTCATATCACTGTTTGTATCCATTTAAAATTGCTTATAAATATCCCATCAGTTTAATACCTTTGGGTACATTTACCAAGGGTCGAAGTGACTTCGAAGTGAATATTCGAATTCAAAAACTTCAAATTTCAAAGTAATTTTTGGGTACTTCGACCATCGAATAGGCCAAATTCAACTTTGATTTTAAAAATGCTTCGACTATTCGACCATTCAATATTCAAATTACTGTCTCTTTAAAAAAAAACCTTCGACTTTGACACTTCGCCACCTTAAACCTGCCGAATTGCTATGTTAGCCTATGAGAACCTATAAGCAGTATTTGGCTACGTTTTGAGAAGTCGAAGGATTTTTTTGTAAAATCGTACGATTAAATCGTTCGATTCGAAGTATGATTGAAGTACGATGGTACGATCTTAAAAATCCTTTGAATTCAATTTCGAGTGTCGAACTAGCCTATTCGATGGTCGAATTTCGAAGTTTTTTACAGTTCGAAATTCGACCCTTGATAAATCTGCCCCCTTGTGTGTATTTTACAAATATGTACATGGCAAGTGCCAATAAGCCAGCATGGACAGAGAAAAACTTCCTTTTTACTACTAGTACTTAGTACTGTTAACTCCAGATGCAATATGTCTCTTTTATGTAATAAAATACACAAACCTATTAAAATGAAATTAAAAAAACATGAACAGTGTTCCCAAAATATGTGGCATACAGAGAACCCCAGATATATAAATACAATATACAAACAAATATAAATAGTCACGTCTGACACTCTGGCTGCTGCAGTATAAGCACTCGGTGTGTGTATTATGTGCCATAGGACCACCCCTAACAGTACAGAGACCCTAGAAAACACACATCGGACAAATCTAAAGTTTGTAAATACATCTTTCTATTGCAAATTACCAAGCTGAAAAGCTATGCTGACCGTAGTGGTTTTTATGAAATTTCAAAAAATCATCACAAAGCTTGCATTTTACCCCATTATATGCCTATACATTTCATAACGTACCAGCATAAAACTTACTGAATATGAACTCAAGGGGTCGTCTACTAAACAGTCTGATGCCCAATATGCATAGATATTGCAAACAATGTAGCACACAGGAACCCCTAAATCGATATATAGCAGACAAAATTTCCATGGGCAAAATTTCCATGTAACAAAGAACAGTGCAAAAATGCAATAAAATCACTAATATCCAATAAAACCACAAAAAGGCAATGCTTATTTTTTCTCCTAGTGTAATCAGTAGTCAGAATCACAGTTTGAATATTTTAGCTTTGACTAATTGGTTTTACGGACAGAAACAAGCGAACAACACCTACACAGAGCTGAAAATGCATTAAAAAGGCTAAAAATGCACCAACATCTCCACAAAAAGTATTATAATCACCAAAATAACATACAAAAGGTATTGCACAGGGTGGATAGCGAATACGCTGTTCTCAATAGCAATAAACTGTTTTTTTTTTTAGCCAAAAAACCACAGGATGCAGAAAAAAAAAAGCTATAAACTGTGTCTGTAAAAATGTGAATACACTCAGGAAAATAAATGTTTTGTGTGTGTGCAGTTATGTGTGAGTGGTGTGAATGTGTGAAATAGGGATGCGTGGGCCAGGCCGAAACCCTCAGGTTTTTACCCATGGGTCGGGCGGGTTTGGGCCGGCCCCTGCACAAAATGCACTTTGGGTTGCGGTTGGGTCTCGTTTGAGCTCTTCTCCTGCTCTTCCCGCCCACGACATAGCACTGACGGCTTCCGGCACTTAAAATTTATAGACCCCCCACACCAAATACAGTATGTATGTGTAACTGTGCAGAAGCCACTCCTCTGCCCAGAAATGCTACAGAACTTACAATATTTTATACACAGAATGTAGATTTATCTGTAGAACTGGTAT